>NW_028143331.1:0-130170 GCF_977018435.1 Lepisma saccharinum
ATTCGTCGAAAATCTTGATGTCTCCAATCTTTTGTTTTGTACGTTTTTTCCACGTGTCTTGACATGCAAAGTATCCCTGCAACGTTTGGTGAAGATCTGAGTATGTAGTTTTTGACCTTATCTGGAACATCCTTTCTGAAAATTTGAAAATTTTTAAAAAATTCGTCCAAAATCTTGATGTCTCCAATCTCTTGTTTTGTACGTTTTTTCCACGTGTCTTGATATCCAATGTATCCCTGCAAAGTTTGGTGAAGATCTGAGTATGTCGTTTTTGACCTTATCTGGAACATCCTTTCTGAAAATTTGAAAATTGTTAAAAAATTCGTCCAAAATCTTGATGTCTCCAATCTCTTTTTTGTACGTTTTTTCCACGTGTCTTGACATCCAATGTATCCCTGCAAAGTTTGGTGAAGATCTGAGTATGTAGTTTTTGACCTTATCTGGAACCTCCCATCTGAAAATTTGAAAATTCTTAAAAAATTCGACCAAAATCTTGATGTCTCCAATCTTTTGTTTTGTACGTTTTTTCCACGTGTCTTGACACATAATGTATCCATGCAAAGTTTGGTGAAGATCTGAGTATGTAGTTTTTGACCTTATATGGAACCTCCTATCTGAAAATTTGAAAATTCTTAAAAAATTCGTCCAAAATCTTGATGTCTCCAATCTCTTGTTTTGTACGTTTTTTCCACGTGTCTTGACATCCAATGTATCCCTGCAAAGTTTGGTGAAGATCTGAGTATGTAGTTTTTGACCTTATCTGGAACCTCCCATCTGAAAATTTGAAAATTCCTAAATAATCCGTGCAAAATCTTGATGACCCCAATCTCTTGTTTTGTACGATTTTTCCACGTGTCTTGACATCCAATGTATCCATGCAAAGTTTGGTGAAGATCTGAGTATGTCGTTTTTGACCTTATCTGGAACCTCCCATCTGAAAATTTGAAAATTCTTAAAAAATTCGTCGAAAATCTTGATGTCTCCAATCTCTTGTTTTGTACGTTTTTTCCACGTGTCTTGACATGCAAAGTATCCCTGCAACGTTTGGTGAAGATCTGAGTATGTAGTTTTTGACCTTATCTGGAACTTCCTATCTGAAAATTTGAAAATTCTTCAAAAATTCGTCGAAAATCTTGATGTCTCCAATCTCTTGTTTTGTACGTTTTTTCCACGTGTCTTGACATCCAATGTATCCCTGCAATGTTTGGTGGAGATCTGAGTATGTAGTTTTTGACCTTATCTGGGACCTCCTATCAGAAAATTTGAAAATTCTTCAAAAATTCGTCCAAAATCTTGATGTCTCCAATCTCTTGTTTTGTACGTTTTTTCCACGTGTCTCGACCTCCAATGTATCCCTGCAAAGTTTGGTGAAGATCTGAGTATGTCGTTTTTGACCTTATCTGGAACATCCTTTCTGAAAATTTGAAAATTCTTCAAAAATTCGTCCAAAATCTTGATGTCTCCAATCTCTTGTTTTGTACGTTTTTTCCACGTGTCTCGACCTCCAATGTATCCCTGCAAAGTTAGTGAAGATCTGAGTATGTCGTTTTTGACCTTATCTGGAACATCCTTTCTGAAAATTTGAAAATTCTTAAAAAATTCGTCGAAAATCTTGATGTCTCCAATCTCTTGTTTTGTACGTTTTTTCCACGTTTCTTGACATCCAATGTATCCCTGCAAAGTTTGGTGAAGATCTGAGTATGTAGTTTTTGACCTTATATGGAACCTCCTATCTGAAAATTTGAAAATTCTTAAAAAATTCGTCCAAAATCTTGATGTCTCCAATCTCTTGTTTTGTACGTTTTTTCCACGTGTCTCGACCTCCAATGGATCCCTGCAAAGTTTGGTGAAGATCTGAGTATGTCGTTTTTGACCTTATCTGGAACTTCCCATCTGAAAATTTGAAAATTCTTAAAAAATTCGTCGAAAATCTTGATGTCTCCGATCTCTTGTTTTGTACGTTTTTTCCACGTGTCTTGACATGCAAAGTATTCCTGCAAAGTTTGGTGAAGATCTGAGTATGTAGTTTTTGACCTCATCTGGAACCTCCTATCTGAAAATTTGAAAATTCTTAAAAAATTCGTCCAAAATCTTGATGTCTCCAATCTCTTGTTTTGTACGTTTTTTCCACGTGTCTTGACATCCAATGTATCCCTGCAATGTTTGGTGAAGATCTGAGTATGTAGTTTTTGACCTTATCTGGAACCTCCCATCTGAAAATTTGAAAATTCCTAAAAAAATCCGTCCAAAATCTTGATGACCCCAATCTCTTGTTTTGTACTTTTTTTCCACGTGTCTCGACCTCCAATGTATCCCTGCAAAGTTTGGTGAAGATCTGAGTATGTAGTTTTTGACCTTATATGGAACCTCCTATCTGAAAATTTGAAAATTCTTAAAAAATTCGTCCAAAATCTTGATGTCACCAATCCTATGTTTTGTATGTTTTTTCCACGTGTCTTGACATCCAATGTATCCATGCAAAGTTTGGTGAAGATCTGAGTATGTCGTTTTTGACCTTATCTGGAACCTCCCATCTGAAAATTTGAAAATTCTTAAAAAATTCGTCGAAAATCTTGATGTCTCCGATCTCTTGTTTTGTACGTTTTTTCCACGTGTCTTGACATGCAAAGTATTCCTGCAAAGTTTGGTGAAGATCTGAGTATGTAGTTTTTGACCTCATCTGGAACCTCCTATCTGAAAATTTGAAAATTCTTAAAAAATTCGTCCAAAATTTTGATGTCTCCAATCTCTTGTTTTGTACGTTTTTTCCACGTGTCTTGACATCCAATTAATCCCTGCAATGTTTGGTGAAGATCTGAGTATGTAGTTTTTGACCTTATCTGGAACCTCCCATCTGAAAATTTGAAAATTCCTAAAAAATCCGTCCAAAATCTTGATGACCCCAATCTCTTGTTTTGTACGTTTTTTCCACGTGTCTTGACATCCAATGTATCCCTGCAAAGTTTGGTGAAGATCTGAGTATGTAGTTTTTGACCTTATCTGGAACCTCCTATCTGAAAATTTGAAAATTCTTAAAAAATTCGTCCAAAATCTTGATGTCTCCAATCTCTTGTTTTGTACGTTTTTTCCACGTGTCTTGATATCCAATGTATCCCTGCAAAGTTTGGTGAAGATCTGAGTATGTCGTTTTTGACCTTATCTGGAACATCCTTTCTGAAAATTTGAAAATTGTTAAAAAATTCGTCCAAAATCTTGATGTCTCCAATCTCTTTTTTGTACGTTTTTTCCACGTGTCTTGACATCCAATGTATCCCTGCAAAGTTTGGTGAAGATCTGAGTATGTAGTTTTTGACCTTATCTGGAACCTCCCATCTGAAAATTTGAAAATTCTTAAAAAATTCGACCAAAATCTTGATGTCTCCAATCTTTTGTTTTGTACGTTTTTTCCACGTGTCTTGACACATAATGTATCCATGCAAAGTTTGGTGAAGATCTGAGTATGTAGTTTTTGACCTTATATGGAACCTCCTATCTGAAAATTTGAAAATTCTTAAAAAATTCGTCCAAAATCTTGATGTCTCCAATCTCTTGTTTTGTACGTTTTTTCCACGTGTCTTGACATCCAATGTATCCCTGCAAAGTTTGGTGAAGATCTGAGTATGTAGTTTTTGACCTTATCTGGAACCTCCCATCTGAAAATTTGAAAATTCCTAAAAAATCCGTGCAAAATCTTGATGACCCCAATCTCTTGTTTTGTACGTTTTTTCCACGTGCCTTGACATCCAATGTATCCATGCAAAGTTTGGTGAAGATCTGAGTATGTCGTTTTTGACCTTATCTGGAACCTCCCATCTGAAAATTTGAAAATTCTTAAAAAATTCGTCGAAAATCTTGATGTCTCCAATCTCTTGTTTTGTACGTTTTTTCCACGTGTCTTGACATGCAAAGTATCCCTGCAACGTTTGGTGAAGATCTGAGTATGTAGTTTTTGACCTTATCTGGAACCTCCTATCTGAAAATTTGAAAATTCTTCAAAAATTCGTCGAAAATCTTGATGTCTCCAATCTCTTGTTTTGTACGTTTTTTCCACGTGTCTTGACATCCAATGTATCCCTGCAATGTTTGGTGGAGATCTGAGTATGTAGTTTTTGACCTTATCTGGGACCTCCTATCAGAAAATTTGAAAATTCTTCAAAAATTCGTCCAAAATCTTGATGTCTCCAATCTCTTGTTTTGTACGTTTTTTCCACGTGTCTCGACCTCCAATGTATCCCTGCA
The DNA here is from genome assembly GCF_977018435.1 of Lepisma saccharinum. Taxonomy (NCBI): domain Eukaryota; kingdom Metazoa; phylum Arthropoda; class Insecta; order Zygentoma; family Lepismatidae; genus Lepisma; species Lepisma saccharinum. The sequence goes on from NW_028143331.1 coordinate 4,240, forward strand.
AAGTTTGGTGAAGATCTGAGTATGTCGTTTTTGACCTTATCTGGAACATCCTTTCTGAAAATTTGAAAATTCTTAAAAAATTCGTCGAAAATCTTGATGTCTCCAATCTCTTGTTTTGTACGTTTTTTCCACGTGTCTTGACATCCAATGTATCCCTGCAAAGTTTGGTGAAGATCTGAGTATGTAGTTTTTGACCTTATATGGAACCTCCTTTCTGAAAATTTGAAAATTCTCAAAAAATTCGTCCATAATCTTGATGTCTCCAATCTCTTGTTTTGTACGTTTTTTCCACGTGTCTTGACATCCAATGTATCCCTGCAAAGTTTGGTGAAGATCTGAGTATGTAGTTTTTGACCTTATATGGAACCTCCTATCTGAAAATTTGAAAATTGTTAAAAAATTCGTCCAAAATCTTGATGTCACCAATCCTATGTTTTGTATGTTTTTTCCACGTGTCTTGACATCCAATGTATCCATGCAAAGTTTGGTGAAGATCTGAGTATGTCGTTTTTGACCTTATCTGGAACCTCCCATCTGAAAATTTGAAAATTCTTAAAAAATTCGTCGAAAATCTTGATGTCTCCGATCTCTTGTTTTGTACGTTTTTTCCACGTGTCTTGACATGCAAAGTATTCCTGCAAAGTTTGGTGAAGATCTGAGTATGTAGTTTTTGACCTTATATGGAACCTCCTATCTGAAAATTTGAAAATTCTTAAAAAATTCGTCCAAAATCTTGATGTCTCCAATCTCTTGTTTTGTACGTTTTTTCCACGTGTCTTGACATCCAATGTATCCCTGCAAAGTTTGGTGAAGATCTGAGTATGTAGTTTTTGACCTTATCTGGAACCTCCCATCTGAAAATTTGAAAATTCCTAAAAAATCCGTGCAAAATCTTGATGACCCCAATCTCTTGTTTTGTACGTTTTTTCCACGTGTCTTGACATCCAATGTATCCATGCAAAGTTTGGTGAAGATCTGAGTATGTCGTTTTTGACCTTATCTGGAACCTCCCATCTGAAAATTTGAAAATTCTTAAAAAATTCGTCGAAAATCTTGATGTCTCCAATCTCTTGTTTTGTACGTTTTTTCCACGTGTCTTGACATCCAATGTATCCCTGCAATGTTTGGTGGAGATCTGAGTATGTAGTTTTTGACCTTATCTGGGACCTCCTATCAGAAAATTTGAAAATTCTTCAAAAATTCGTCCAAAATCTTGATGTCTCCAATCTCTTGTTTTGTACGTTTTTTCCACGTGTCTCGACCTCCAATGTATCCCTGCAAAGTTTGGTGAAGATCTGAGTATGTCGTTTTTGAGCTTATCTGGAACATCCTTTCTGAAAATTTGAAAATTCTTAAAAAATTCGTCGAAAATCTTGATGTCTCCAATCTCTTGTTTTGTACGTTTTTTCCAAGTGTCTTGACATCCAATGTATCCCTGCAAAGTTTGGTGAAGATCTGAGTATGTAGTTTTTGACCTTATATGGAACCTCCTTTCTGAAAATTTGAAAATTCTCAAAAAATTCGTCCATAATCTTGATGTCTCCAATCTCTTGTTTTGTACGTTTTTTCCACGTGTCTTGACATCCAATGTATCTATGCAAAGTTTGGTGAAGATCTGAGTATGTAGTTTTTGACCTTATCTGGAACCTCCCATCTGAAAATTTGAAAATTCTTAAAAAATTCGACCAAAATCTTGATGTCTCCAATCTTTTGTTTTGTACGTTTTTTCCACGTGTCTTGACACATAATGTATCCATGCAAAGTTTGGTGAAGATCTGAGTATGTAGTTTTTGACCTTATATGGAACCTCCTATCTGAAAATTTGAAAATTCTTAAAAAATTCGTCGAAAATCTTGATGTCTCCAATCTCTTGTTTTGTACGTTTTTTCCAAGTGTCTTGACATCCAATGTATCCCTGCAAAGTTTGGTGAAGATCTGAGTATGTAGTTTTTGACCTTATATGGAACCTCCTTTCTGAAAATTTGAAAATTCTCAAAAAATTCGTCCAAAATCTTGATGTCTCCAATCTCTTGTTTTGTACGTTTTTTCCACGTGTCTTGACATCCAATGTATCCCTGCAAAGTTTGGTGAAGATCTGAGTATGTAGTTTTTGACCTTATCTGGAACCTCCCATCTGAAAATTTGAAAATTCCTGAAAAATCCGTGAAAAATCTTGATGACCCCAATCTCTTGTTTTGTACGTTTTTTCCACGTGTCTTGACATCCAATGTATTCCTGCAATGTTTGGTGAAGATCTGAGTATGTAGTTTTTGACCTTATATGGAACCTCCTATCTGAAAATTTGAAAATTCTTAAAAAATTCGTCGAAAATCTTGATGTCTCCAATCTCTTGTTTTGTACGTTTTTTCCACGTGTCTTGACATGCAAAGTATCCCTGCAACGTTTGGTGAAGATCTGAGTATGTAGTTTTTGACCTTATCTGGAACCTCCTATCTGAAAATTTGAAAATTCTTCAAAAATTCGTCGAAAATCTTGATGTCTCCAATCTCTTGTTTTGTACGTTTTTTCCACGTGTCTTGACATCCAATGTATTCCTGCAATGTTTGGTGAAGATCTGAGTATGTAGTTTTTGACCTTATCTGGAACCTCCCATCTGAAAATTTGAAAATTCCTAAAAAATCCGTGCAAAATCTTGATGACCCCAATCTCTTGTTTTGTACGTTTTTTCCACGTGTCTTGACATCCAATGTATTCCTGCAATGTTTGGTGAAGATCTGAGTATGTAGTTTTTGACCTTATATGGAACCTCCTATCTGAAAATTTGAAAATTCTTAAAAAATTCGTCGAAAATCTTGATGTCTCCAATCTCTTGTTTTGTACGTTTTTTCCACGTGTCTTGACATGCAAAGTATCCCTGCAACGTTTGGTGAAGATCTGAGTATGTAGTTTTTGACCTTATCTGGAACCTCCTATCTGAAAATTTGAAAATTCTTCAAAAATTCGTCCAAAATCTTGATGTCTCCAATCTCTTGTTTTGTACGTTTTTTCCACGTGTCTCGACCTCCAATGTATCCCTGCAAAGTTAGTGAAGATCTGAGTATGTAGTTTTTGACCTTATATGGAACCTCCTATCTGAAAATTTGAAAATTCTTAAAAAATTCGTCGAAAATCTTGATGTCTCCAATCTCTTGTTTTGTACGTTTTTTCCACGTGTCTTGACATGCAAAGTATCCCTGCAACGTTTGGTGAAGATCTGAGTATGTAGTTTTTGACCTTATCTGGAACCTCCTATCTGAAAATTTGAAAATTCTTCAAAAATTCGTCGAAAATCTTGATGTCTCCAATCTCTTGCTTTGTACGTTTTTTCCACGTGTCTTGACATCCAATGTATCCCTGCAATGTTTGGTGGAGATCTGAGTATGTAGTTTTTGACCTTATATGGAACCTCCTTTCTGAAAATTTGAGAATTCTTAAAAAATTCGTCCAAAATCTTGATGTCTCCAATCTCTTGTTTTGTACGTTTTTTCCACGTGACTTGACATCCAATGTATCCATGCAAAGTTTGGTGAAGATCTGAGTATGTCGTTTTTGACCTTATCTGGAACCTCCCATCCGAAAATTTGAAAATTCTTAAAAAATTCGTCGAAAATCTTGATGTCTCCAATCTCTTGTTTTGTACGTTTTTTCCACGTGTCTTGACATGCAAAGTATCCCTGCAACGTTTGGTGAAGATCTGAGTATGTAGTTTTTGACCTTATCTGGAACCTCCTATCTGAAAATTTGAAAATTCTTCAAAAATTCGTCGAAAATCTTGATGTCTCCAATCTCTTGCTTTGTACGTTTTTTCCACGTGTCTTGACATCCAATGTATCCCTGCAATGTTTGGTGGAGATCTGAGTATGTAGTTTTTGACCTTATCTGGAACCTCCTATCTGAAAATTTGAAAATTCTTCAAAAATTCTTCCAAAATCTTGATGTCTCCAATCTCTTGTTTTGTACGTTTTTTCCACGTGTCTCGACCTCCAATGTATCCCTGCAAAGTTAGTGAAGATCTGAGTATGTCGTTTTTGACCTTATCTGGAACATCCTTTCTGAAAATTTGAAAATTCTCAAAAAATTCGTCCATAATCTTGATGTCTCCAATCTCTTGTTTTGTACGTTTTTTCCACGTGTCTTGACATCCAATGTATCCCTGCAAAGTTTGGTGAAGATCTGAGTATGTAGTTTTTGACCTTATATGGAACCTCCTATCTGAAAATTTGAAAATTCTTAAAAAATTCGTCCAAAATCTTGATGTCACCAATCCTAGGTTTTGTATGTTTTTTCCACGTGTCTTGACATCCAATGTATCCATGCAAAGTTTGGTGAAGATCTGAGTATGTCGTTTTTGACCTTATCTGGAACCTCCCATCTGAAAATTTGAAAATTCTTAAAAAATTCGTCGAAAATCTTGATGTCTCCGATCTCTTGTTTTGTACGTTTTTTCCACGTGTCTTGACATGCAAAGTATTCCTGCAAAGTTTGGTGAAGATCTGAGTATGTAGTTTTTGACCTCATCTGGAACCTCCTATCTGAAAATTTGAAAATTCTTAAAAAATTCGTCCAAAATTTTGATGTCTCCAATCTCTTGTTTTGTACGTTTTTTCCACGTGTCTTGACATCCAATGTATCCCTGCAATGTTTGGTGAAGATCTGAGTATGTAGTTTTTGACCTTATCTGGAACCTCCCATCTGAAAATTTGAAAATTCCTAAAAAATCCGTCCAAAATCTTGATGACCCCAATCTCTTGTTTTGTACGTTTTTTCCACGTGTCTTGACATCCAATGTATCCCTGCAAAGTTTGGTGAAGATCTGAGTATGTAGTTTTTGACCTTATCTGGAACCTCCTATCTGAAAATTTGAAAATTCTTAAAAAATTCGTCCAAAATCTTGATGTCTCCAATCTCTTGTTTTGTACGTTTTTTCCACGTGTCTTGATATCCAATGTATCCCTGCAAAGTTTGGTGAAGATCTGAGTATGTAGTTTTTGACCTTATATGGAACCTCCTATCTGAAAATTTGAAAATTCTTAAAAAATTCGTCGAAAATCTTGATGTCTCCAATCTCTTGTTTTGTACGTTTTTTCCACGTGTCTTGACATGCAAAGTATCCCTGCAACGTTTGGTGAAGATCTGAGTATGTAGTTTTTGACCTTATCTGGAACCTCCTATCTGAAAATTTGAAAATTCTTCAAAAATTCGTCGAAAATCTTGATGTCTCCAATCTCTTGTTTTGTACGTTTTTTCCACGTGTCTTGACATCCAATGTATTCCTGCAATGTTTGGTGAAGATCTGAGTATGTAGTTTTTGACCTTATCTGGAACCTCCCATCTGAAAATTTGAAAATTCTTAAAAAATTCGACCAAAATCTTGATGTCTCCAATCTTTTGTTTTGTACGTTTTTTCCACGTGTCTTGACACATAATGTATCCATGCAAAGTTTGGTGAAGATCTGAGTATGTAGTTTTTGACCTTATATGGAACCTCCTATCTGAAAATTTGAAAATTCTTAAAAAATTCGTCCAAAATCTTGATGTCTCCAATCTCTTGTTTTGTACGTTTTTTCCACGTGTCTTGACATCCAATGTATCCCTGCAAAGTTTGGTGAAGATCTGAGTATGTAGTTTTTGACCTTATCTGGAACCTCCCATCTGAAAATTTGAAAATTCCTAAAAAATCCGTGCAAAATCTTGATGACCCCAATCTCTTGTTTTGTACGTTTTTTCCACGTGTCTTGACATCCAATGTATTCCTGCAATGTTTGGTGAAGATCTGAGTATGTAGTTTTTGACCTTATATGGAACCTCCTATCTGAAAATTTGAAAATTCTTAAAAAATTCGACCAAAATCTTGATGTTCCGAATCCTATGTTTTGTATGTTTTTTCCACGTGTCTTGACATCCAATGTATCCATGCAAAGTTTGGTGAAGATCTGAGTATGTAGTTTTTGACCTTATATTGAACCTCCCATCTGAAAATTTGAAAATTCTTAAAAAATTCGTCCAAAATCTTGATGACCCCAATCTCTTGTTTTGTACGTTTTTTCCACGTGTCTTGACATCCAAAGTATCCCTGCAAAGTTTGGTGAAGATCTGAGTATGTAGTTTTTGACCTTATATGGAACCTCCTTTCTGAAAATTTGAGAATTCTTAAAAAATTCGTCCAAAATCTTGATGTCTCCAATCTCTTGTTTTGTACGTTTTTTCCACGTGTCTTGACATCCAATGTATCCATGCAAAGTTTGGTGAAGATCTGAGTATGTCGTTTTTGACCTTATCTGGAACCTCCCATCTGAAAATTTGAAAATTCTTAAAAAATTCGTCGAAAATCTTGATGTCTCCAATCTTTTGTTTTGTACGTTTTTTCCACGTGTCTTGACATGCAAAGTATCCCTGCAACGTTTGGTGAAGATCTGAGTATGTAGTTTTTGACCTTATCTGGAACATCCTATCTGAAAATTTGAAAATTCTTCAAAAATTCGTCGAAAATCTTGATGTCTCCAATCTCTTGTTTTGTACGTTTTTTCCACGTGTCTTGACATCCAATGTATTCCTGCAATGTTTGGTGGAGATCTGAGTATGTAGTTTTAGACCTTATCTGGAACCTCCTATCTGAAAATTTGAAAATTCTTCAAAAATTCGTCCAAAACCTTGATGTCTCCAATCTCTTGTTTTGTACGTTTTTTCCACGTGTCTCGACCTCCAATGGATCCCTGCAAAGTTTGGTGAAGATCTGAGTATGTCGTTTTTGACCTTATCTGGAACATCCTTTCTGAAAATTTGAAAATTCTTAAAAAATTCGTCGAAAATCTTGATGTCTCCAATCTCTTGTTTTGTACGTTTTTTCCACGTGTCTTGACATCCAATGTACCCCTGCAAAGTTTGGTGAAGATCTGAGTATGTAGTTTTTGACCTTATATGGAACCTCCTATCTGAAAATTTGAAAATTCTTAAAAAAATCGTCCAAAATCTTGATGTCTCCAATCTCTTGTTTTGTACGTTTTTTCCACGTGTCTCGACCTCCAATGGATCCCTGCAAAGTTTGGTGAAGATCTGAGTATGTCGTTTTTGACCTTATCTGGAACCTCCCATCTGAAAATTTGAAAATTCTTAAAAAATTCGTCGAAAATCTTGATGTCTCCGATCTCTTGTTTTGTACGTTTTTTCCACGTGTCTTGACATGCAAAGTATTCCTGCAAAGTTTGGTGAAGATCTGAGTATGTCGTTTTTGACCTCATCTGGAACCTCCCATCTGAAAATTTGAAAATTCTTAAAAAATTCGTCGAAAATCTTGATGTCTCCAATCTTTTGTTTTGTACGTTTTTTCCACGTGTCTTGACATGCAAAGTATCCCTGCAACGTTTGGTGAAGATCTGAGTATGTAGTTTTTGAACTTATCTGGAACCTCCTATCTGAAAATTTGAAAATTCTTCAAAAATTCGTCGAAAATCTTGATGTCTCCAATCTCTTGTTTTGTACGTTTTTTCCACGTGTCTTGACATCCAATGTATTCCTGCAATGTTTGGTGGAGATCTGAGTATGTAGTTTTAGACCTTATCTGGAACCTCCTATCTGAAAATTTGAAAATTCTTCAAAAATTCGTCCAAAATCTTGATGTCTCCAATCTCTTGTTTTGTACGTTTTTTCCACGTGTCTCGACCTCCAATGGATCCCTGCAAAGTTTGGTGAAGATCTGAGTATGTCGTTTTTGACCTTATCTGGAACATCCTTTCTGAAAATTTGAAAATTCTTAAAAAATTCGTCGAAAATCTTGATGTCTCCAATCTCTTGTTTTGTACGTTTTTTCCACGTGTCTTGACATCCAATGTATCCCTGCAAAGTTTGGTGAAGATCTGAGTATGTAGTTTTTGACCTTATATGGAACCTCCTATCTGAAAATTTGAAAATTCTTAAAAAATTCGTCCAAAATCTTGATGTCTCCAATCTCTTGTTTTGTACGTTTTTTCCACGTGTCTCGACCTCCAATGGATCCCTGCAAAGTTTGGTGAAGATCTGAGTATGTCGTTTTTGACCTTATCTGGAACCTCCCATCTGAAAATTTGAAAATTCTTAAAAAATTCGTCGAAAATCTTGATGTCTCCGATCTCTTGTTTTGTACGTTTTTTCCACGTGTCTTGACATGCAAAGTATTCCTGCAAAGTTTGGTGAAGATCTGAGTATGTAGTTTTTGACCTCATCTGGAACCTCCTATCTGAAAATTTGAAAATTCTTAAAAAATTCGTCCAAAATCTTGATGTCTCCAATCTCTTGTTTTGTACGTTTTTTCCACGTGTCTTGACATGCAAAGTATCCCTGCAACGTTTGGTGAAGATCTGAGTATGTAGTTTTTGACCTTATCTGGAACCTCCTATCTGAAAATTTGAAAATTCTTCAAAAATTCGTCCAAAATCTTGATGTCTCCAATCTCTTGTTTTGTACGTTTTTTCCACGTGTCTCGACCTCCAATGTATCCCTGCAAAGTTAGTGAAGATCTGAGTATGTAGTTTTTGACCTTATATGGAACCTCCTATCTGAAAATTTGAAAATTCTTAAAAAATTCGTCGAAAATCTTGATGTCTCCAATCTCTTGTTTTGTACGTTTTTTCCACGTGTCTTGACATGCAAAGTATCCCTGCAACGTTTGGTGAAGATCTGAGTATGTAGTTTTTGACCTTATCTGGAACCTCCTATCTGAAAATTTGAAAATTCTTCAAAAATTCGTCGAAAATCTTGATGTCTCCAATCTCTTGCTTTGTACGTTTTTTCCACGTGTCTTGACATCCAATGTATCCCTGCAATGTTTGGTGGAGATCTGAGTATGTAGTTTTTGACCTTATATGGAACCTCCTTTCTGAAAATTTGAGAATTCTTAAAAAATTCGTCCAAAATCTTGATGTCTCCAATCTCTTGTTTTGTACGTTTTTTCCACGTGTCTTGACATCCAATGTATCCATGCAAAGTTTGGTGAAGATCTGAGTATGTCGTTTTTGACCTTATCTGGAACCTCCCATCCGAAAATTTGAAAATTCTTAAAAAATTCGTCGAAAATCTTGATGTCTCCAATCTCTTGTTTTGTACGTTTTTTCCACGTGTCTTGACATGCAAAGTATCCCTGCAACGTTTGGTGAAGATCTGAGTATGTAGTTTTTGACCTTATCTGGAACCTCCTATCTGAAAATTTGAAAATTCTTCAAAAATTCGTCGAAAATCTTGATGTCTCCAATCTCTTGCTTTGTACGTTTTTTCCACGTGTCTTGACATCCAATGTATCCCTGCAATGTTTGGTGGAGATCTGAGTATGTAGTTTTTGACCTTATCTGGAACCTCCTATCTGAAAATTTGAAAATTCTTCAAAAATTCGTCCAAAATCTTGATGTCTCCAATCTCTTGTTTTGTACGTTTTTTCCACGTGTCTCGACCTCCAATGTATCCCTGCAAAGTTAGTGAAGATCTGAGTATGTCGTTTTTGACCTTATCTGGAACATCCTTTCTGAAAATTTGAAAATTCTCAAAAAATTCGTCCATAATCTTGATGTCTCCAATCTCTTGTTTTGTACGTTTTTTCCACGTGTCTTGACATCCAATGTATCCCTGCAAAGTTTGGTGAAGATCTGAGTATGTAGTTTTTGACCTTATATGGAACCTCCTATCTGAAAATTTGAAAATTCTTAAAAAATTCGTCCAAAATCTTGATGTCACCAATCCTAGGTTTTGTATGTTTTTTCCACGTGTCTTGACATCCAATGTATCCATGCAAAGTTTGGTGAAGATCTGAGTATGTCGTTTTTGACCTTATCTGGAACCTCCCATCTGAAAATTTGAAAATTCTTAAAAAATTCGTCGAAAATCTTGATGTCTCCGATCTCTTGTTTTGTACGTTTTTTCCACGTGTCTTGACATGCAAAGTATTCCTGCAAAGTTTGGTGAAGATCTTAGTATGTAGTTTTTGACCTCATCTGGAACCTCCTATCTGAAAATTTGAAAATTCTTAAAAAATTCGTCCAAAATTTTGATGTCTCCAATCTCTTGTTTTGTACGTTTTTTCCACGTGTCTTGACATCCAATGTATCCCTGCAATGTTTGGTGAAGATCTGAGTATGTAGTTTTTGACCTTATCTGGAACCTCCCATCTGAAAATTTGAAAATTCCTAAAAAATCCGTCCAAAATCTTGATGACCCCAATCTCTTGTTTTGTACGTTTTTTCCACGTGTCTTGACATCCAATGTATCCCTGCAAAGTTTGGTGAAGATCTGAGTATGTAGTTTTTGACCTTATCTGGAACCTCCTATCTGAAAATTTGAAAATTCTTAAAAAATTCGTCCAAAATCTTGATGTCTCCAATCTCTTGTTTTGTACGTTTTTTCCACGTGTCTTGATATCCAATGTATCCCTGCAAAGTTTGGTGAAGATCTGAGTATGTCGTTTTTGACCTTATCTGGAACATCCTTTCTGAAAATTTGAAAATTGTTAAAAAATTCGTCCAAAATCTTGATGTCTCCAATCTCTTTTTTGTACGTTTTTTCCACGTGTCTTGACATCCAATGTATCCCTGCAAAGTTTGGTGAAGATCTGAGTATGTAGTTTTTGACCTTATCTGGAACCTCCCATCTGAAAATTTGAAAATTCTTAAAAAATTCGACCAAAATCTTGATGTCTCCAATCTTTTGTTTTGTACGTTTTTTCCACGTGTCTTGACACATAATGTATCCATGCAAAGTTTGGTGAAGATCTGAGTATGTAGTTTTTGACCTTATATGGAACCTCCTATCTGAAAATTTGAAAATTCTTAAAAAATTCGTCCAAAATCTTGATGTCTCCAATCTCTTGTTTTGTACGTTTTTTCCACGTGTCTTGACATCCAATGTATCCCTGCAAAGTTTGGTGAAGATCTGAGTATGTAGTTTTTGACCTTATCTGGAACCTCCCATTTGAAAATTTGAAAATTCCTAAAAAATCCGTGCAAAATCTTGATGACCCCAATCTCTTGTTTTGTACGTTTTTTCCACGTGTCTTGACATCCAATGTATTCCTGCAATGTTTGGTGAAGATCTGAGTATGTAGTTTTTGACCTTATATGGAACCTCCTATCTGAAAATTTGAAAATTCTTAAAAAATTCGACCAAAATCTTGATGTTCCGAATCCTATGTTTTGTATGTTTTTTCCACGTGTCTTGACATCCAATGTATCCATGCAAAGTTTGGTGAAGATCTGAGTATGTAGTTTTTGACCTTATATTGAACCTCCCATCTGAAAATTTGAAAATTCTTAAAAAATTTGTCCAAAATCTTGATGACCCCAATCTCTTGTTTTGTACGTTTTTTCCACGTGTCTTGACATCCAAAGTATCCCTGCAAAGTTTGGTGAAGATCTGAGTATGTAGTTTTTGACCTTATATGGAACCTCCTTTCTGAAAATTTGAGAATTCTTAAAAAATTCGTCCAAAATCTTGATGTCTCCAATCTCTTGTTTTGTACGTTTTTTCCACGTGTCTTGACATCCAATGTATCCATGCAAAGTTTGGTGAAGATCTGAGTATGTCGTTTTTGACCTTATCTGGAACCTCCCATCTGAAAATTTGAAAATTCTTAAAAAATTCGTCGAAAATCTTGATGTCTCCAATCTTTTGTTTTGTACGTTTTTTCCACGTGTCTTGACATGCAAAGTATCCCTGCAACGTTTGGTGAAGATCTGAGTATGTAGTTTTTGACCTTATCTGGAACCTCCTATCTGAAAATTTGAAAATTCTTCAAAAATTCGTCGAAAATCTTGATGTCTCCAATCTCTTGTTTTGTACGTTTTTTCCACGTGTCTTGACATCCAATGTATTCCTGCAATGTTTGGTGGAGATCTGAGTATGTAGTTTTAGACCTTATCTGGAACCTCCTATCTGAAAATTTGAAAATTCTTCAAAAATTCGTCCAAAATCTTGATGTCTCCAATCTCTTGTTTTGTACGTTTTTTCCACGTGTCTCGACCTCCAATGGATCCCTGCAAAGTTTGGTGAAGATCTGAGTATGTCGTTTTTGACCTTATCTGGAACATCCTTTCTGAAAATTTGAAAATTCTTAAAAAATTCGTCGAAAATCTTGATGTCTCCAATCTCTTGTTTTGTACGTTTTTTCCACGTGTCTTGACATCCAATGTATCCCTGCAAAGTTTGGTGAAGATCTGAGTATGTAGTTTTTGACCTTATATGGAACCTCCTATCTGAAAATTTGAAAATTCTTAAAAAAATCGTCCAAAATCTTGATGTCTCCAATCTCTTGTTTTGTACGTTTTTTCCACGTGTCTCGACCTCCAATGGATCCCTGCAAAGTTTGGTGAAGATCTGAGTATGTCGTTTTTGACCTTATCTGGAACCTCCCATCTGAAAATTTGAAAATTCTTAAAAAATTCGTCGAAAATCTTGATGTCTCCGATCTCTTGTTTTGTACGTTTTTTCCACGTGTCTTGACATGCAAAGTATTCCTGCAAAGTTTGGTGAAGATCTGAGTATGTCGTTTTTGACCTCATCTGGAACCTCCCATCTGAAAATTTGAAAATTCTTAAAAAAATCGTCGAAAATCTTGATGTCTCCAATCTTTTGTTTTGTACGTTTTTTCCACGTGTCTTGACATGCAAAGTATCCCTGCAACGTTTGGTGAAGATCTGAGTATGTAGTTTTTGACCTTATCTGGAACCTCCTATCTGAAAATTTGAAAATTCTTCAAAAATTCGTCGAAAATCTTGATGTCTCCAATCTCTTGTTTTGTACGTTTTTTCCACGTGTCTTGACATCCAATGTATTCCTGCAATGTTTGGTGGAGATCTGAGTATGTAGTTTTAGACCTTATCTGGAACCTCCTATCTGAAAATTTGAAAATTCTTCAAAAATTCGTCCAAAATCTTGATGTCTCCAATCTCTTGTTTTGTACGTTTTTTCCACGTGTCTCGACCTCCAATGGATCCCTGCAAAGTTTGGTGAAGATCTGAGTATGTCGTTTTTGACCTTATCTGGAACATCCTTTCTGAAAATTTGAAAATTCTTAAAAAATTCGTCGAAAATCTTGATGTCTCCAATCTCTTGTTTTGTACGTTTTTTCCACGTGTCTTGACATCCAATGTATCCCTGCAATGTTTGGTGGAGATCTGAGTATGTAGTTTTTGACCTTATCTGGAACCTCCTATCTGAAAATTTGAAAATTCTTCAAAAATTCGTCCAAAATCTTGATGTCTCCAATCTCTTGTTTTGTACGTTTTTTCCACGTGTCTCGACCTCCAATGTATCCCTGCAAAGTTAGTGAAGATCTGAGTATGTCGTTTTTGACCTTATCTGGAACATCCTTTCTGAAAATTTGAAAATTCTCAAAAAATTCGTCCATAATCTTGATGTCTCCAATCTCTTGTTTTGTACGTTTTTTCCACGTGTCTTGACATCCAATGTATCCCTGCAAAGTTTGGTGAAGATCTGAGTATGTAGTTTTTGACCTTATATGGAACCTCCTATCTGAAAATTTGAAAATTCTTAAAAAATTCGTCCAAAATCTTGATGTCACCAATCCTAGGTTTTGTATGTTTTTTCCACGTGTCTTGACATCCAATGTATCCATGCAAAGTTTGGTGAAGATCTGAGTATGTCGTTTTTGACCTTATCTGGAACCTCCCATCTGAAAATTTGAAAATTCTTAAAAAATTCGTCGAAAATCTTGATGTCTCCGATCTCTTGTTTTGTACGTTTTTTCCACGTGTCTTGACATGCAAAGTATTCCTGCAAAGTTTGGTGAAGATCTTAGTATGTAGTTTTTGACCTCATCTGGAACCTCCTATCTGAAAATTTGAAAATTCTTAAAAAATTCGTCCAAAATTTTGATGTCTCCAATCTCTTGTTTTGTACGTTTTTTCCACGTGTCTTGACATCCAATGTATCCCTGCAATGTTTGGTGAAGATCTGAGTATGTAGTTTTTGACCTTATCTGGAACCTCCTATCTGAAAATTTGAAAATTCTTAAAAAATTCGTCCAAAATCTTGATGTCTCCAATCTCTTGTTTTGTACGTTTTTTCCACGTGTCTTGATATCCAATGTATCCCTGCAAAGTTTGGTGAAGATCTGAGTATGTCGTTTTTGACCTTATCTGGAACATCCTTTCTGAAAATTTGAAAATTGTTAAAAAATTCGTCCAAAATCTTGATGTCTCCAATCTCTTTTTTGTACGTTTTTTCCACGTGTCTTGACATCCAATGTATCCCTGCAAAGTTTGGTGAAGATCTGAGTATGTAGTTTTTGACCTTATCTGGAACCTCCCATCTGAAAATTTGAAAATTCTTAAAAAATTCGACCAAAATCTTGATGTCTCCAATCTTTTGTTTTGTACGTTTTTTCCACGTGTCTTGACACATAATGTATCCATGCAAAGTTTGGTGAAGATCTGAGTATGTAGTTTTTGACCTTATATGGAACCTCCTATCTGAAAATTTGAAAATTCTTAAAAAATTCGTCCAAAATCTTGATGTCTCCAATCTCTTGTTTTGTACGTTTTTTCCACGTGTCTTGACATCCAATGTATCCCTGCAAAGTTTGGTGAAGATCTGAGTATGTAGTTTTTGACCTTATCTGGAACCTCCCATTTGAAAATTTGAAAATTCCTAAAAAATCCGTGCAAAATCTTGATGACCCCAATCTCTTGTTTTGTACGTTTTTTCCACGTGTCTTGACATCCAATGTATTCCTGCAATGTTTGGTGAAGATCTGAGTATGTAGTTTTTGACCTTATATGGAACCTCCTATCTGAAAATTTGAAAATTCTTAAAAAATTCGACCAAAATCTTGATGTTCCGAATCCTATGTTTTGTATGTTTTTTCCACGTGTCTTGACATCCAATGTATCCATGCAAAGTTTGGTGAAGATCTGAGTATGTAGTTTTTGACCTTATATTGAACCTCCCATCTGAAAATTTGAAAATTCTTAAAAAATTTGTCCAAAATCTTGATGACCCCAATCTCTTGTTTTGTACGTTTTTTCCACGTGTCTTGACATCCAAAGTATCCCTGCAAAGTTTGGTGAAGATCTGAGTATGTAGTTTTTGACCTTATATGGAACCTCCTTTCTGAAAATTTGAGAATTCTTAAAAAATTCGTCCAAAATCTTGATGTCTCCAATCTCTTGTTTTGTACGTTTTTTCCACGTGTCTTGACATCCAATGTATCCATGCAAAGTTTGGTGAAGATCTGAGTATGTCGTTTTTGACCTTATCTGGAACCTCCCATCTGAAAATTTGAAAATTCTTAAAAAATTCGTCGAAAATCTTGATGTCTCCAATCTTTTGTTTTGTACGTTTTTTCCACGTGTCTTGACATGCAAAGTATCCCTGCAACGTTTGGTGAAGATCTGAGTATGTAGTTTTTGACCTTATCTGGAACCTCCTATCTGAAAATTTGAAAATTCTTCAAAAATTCGTCGAAAATCTTGATGTCTCCAATCTCTTGTTTTGTACGTTTTTTCCACGTGTCTTGACATCCAATGTATTCCTGCAATGTTTGGTGGAGATCTGAGTATGTAGTTTTAGACCTTATCTGGAACCTCCTATCTGAAAATTTGAAAATTCTTCAAAAATTCGTCCAAAATCTTGATGTCTCCAATCTCTTGTTTTGTACGTTTTTTCCACGTGTCTCGACCTCCAATGGATCTCTGCAAAGTTTGGTGAAGATCTGAGTATGTCGTTTTTGACCTTATCTGGAACATCCTTTCTGAAAATTTGAAAATTCTTAAAAAATTCGTCGAAAATCTTGATGTCTCCAATCTCTTGTTTTGTACGTTTTTTCCACGTGTCTTGACATCCAATGTATCCCTGCAAAGTTTGGTGAAGATCTGAGTATGTAGTTTTTGACCTTATATGGAACCTCCTATCTGAAAATTTGAAAATTCTTAAAAAAATCGTCCAAAATCTTGATGTCTCCAATCTCTTGTTTTGTACGTTTTTTCCACGTGTCTCGACCTCCAATGGATCCCTGCAAAGTTTGGTGAAGATCTGAGTATGTCGTTTTTGACCTTATCTGGAACCTCCCATCTGAAAATTTGAAAATTCTTAAAAAATTCGTCGAAAATCTTGATGTCTCCGATCTCTTGTTTTGTACGTTTTTTCCACGTGTCTTGACATGCAAAGTATTCCTGCAAAGTTTGGTGAAGATCTGAGTATGTCGTTTTTGACCTCATCTGGAACCTCCCATCTGAAAATTTGAAAATTCTTAAAAAATTCGTCGAAAATCTTGATGTCTCCAATCTTTTGTTTTGTACGTTTTTTCCACGTGTCTTGACATGCAAAGTATCCCTGCAACGTTTGGTGAAGATCTGAGTATGTAGTTTTTGAACTTATCTGGAACCTCCTATCTGAAAATTTGAAAATTCTTCAAAAATTCGTCGAAAATCTTGATGTCTCCAATCTCTTGTTTTGTACGTTTTTTCCACGTGTCTTGACATCCAATGTATTCCTGCAATGTTTGGTGGAGATCTGAGTATGTAGTTTTAGACCTTATCTGGAACCTCCTATCTGAAAATTTGAAAATTCTTCAAAAATTCGTCCAAAATCTTGATGTCTCCAATCTCTTGTTTTGTACGTTTTTTCCACGTGTCTCGACCTCCAATGGATCCCTGCAAAGTTTGGTGAAGATCTGAGTATGTCGTTTTTGACCTTATCTGGAACATCCTTTCTGAAAATTTGAAAATTCTTAAAAAATTCGTCGAAAATCTTGATGTCTCCAATCTCTTGTTTTGTACGTTTTTTCCACGTGTCTTGACATCCAATGTATCCCTGCAAAGTTTGGTGAAGATCTGAGTATGTAGTTTTTGACCTTATATGGAACCTCCTATCTGAAAATTTGAAAATTCTTAAAAAATTCGTCCAAAATCTTGATGTCTCCAATCTCTTGTTTTGTACGTTTTTTCCACGTGTCTCGACCTCCAATGGATCCCTGCAAAGTTTGGTGAAGATCTGAGTATGTCGTTTTTGACCTTATCTGGAACCTCCCATCTGAAAATTTGAAAATTCTTAAAAAATTCGTCGAAAATCTTGATGTCTCCGATCTCTTGTTTTGTACGTTTTTTCCACGTGTCTTGACATGCAAAGTATTCCTGCAAAGTTTGGTGAAGATCTGAGTATGTAGTTTTTGACCTCATCTGGAACCTCCTATCTGAAAATTTGAAAATTCTTAAAAAATTCGTCCAAAATCTTGATGTCTCCAATCTCTTGTTTTGTACGTTTTTTCCACGTGTCTTGACATGCAAAGTATCCCTGCAACGTTTGGTGAAGATCTGAGTATGTAGTTTTTGACCTTATCTGGAACCTCCTATCTGAAAATTTGAAAATTCTTCAAAAATTCGTCCAAAATCTTGATGTCTCCAATCTCTTGTTTTGTACGTTTTTTCCACGTGTCTCGACCTCCAATGTATCCCTGCAAAGTTAGTGAAGATCTGAGTATGTAGTTTTTGACCTTATATGGAACCTCCTATCTGAAAATTTGAAAATTCTTAAAAAATTCGTCGAAAATCTTGATGTCTCCAATCTCTTGTTTTGTACGTTTTTTCCACGTGTCTTGACATGGAAAGTATCCCTGCAACGTTTGGTGAAGATCTGAGTATGTAGTTTTTGACCTTATCTGGAACCTCCTATCTGAAAATTTGAAAATTCTTCAAAAATTCGTCGAAAATCTTGATGTCTCCAATCTCTTGCTTTGTACGTTTTTTCCACGTGTCTTGACATCCAATGTATCCCTGCAATGTTTGGTGGAGATCTGAGTATGTAGTTTTTGACCTTATATGGAACCTCCTTTCTGAAAATTTGAGAATTCTTAAAAAATTCGTCCAAAATCTTGATGTCTCCAATCTCTTGTTTTGTACGTTTTTTCCACGTGTCTTGACATCCAATGTATCCATGCAAAGTTTGGTGAAGATCTGAGTATGTCGTTTTTGACCTTATCTGGAACCTCCCATCCGAAAATTTGAAAATTCTTAAAAAATTCGTCGAAAATCTTGATGTCTCCAATCTCTTGTTTTGTACGTTTTTTCCACGTGTCTTGACATGCAAAGTATCCCTGCAACGTTTGGTGAAGATCTGAGTATGTAGTTTTTGACCTTATCTGGAACCTCCTATCTGAAAATTTGAAAATTCTTCAAAAATTCGTCGAAAATCTTGATGTCTCCAATCTCTTGCTTTGTACGTTTTTTCCACGTGTCTTGACATCCAATGTATCCCTGCAATGTTTGGTGGAGATCTGAGTATGTAGTTTTTGACCTTATCTGGAACCTCCTATCTGAAAATTTGAAAATTCTTCAAAAATTCGTCCAAAATCTTGATGTCTCCAATCTCTTGTTTTGTACGTTTTTTCCACGTGTCTCGACCTCCAATGTATCCCTGCAAAGTTAGTGAAGATCTGAGTATGTCGTTTTTGACCTTATCTGGAACATCCTTTCTGAAAATTTGAAAATTCTCAAAAAATTCGTCCATAATCTTGATGTCTCCAATCTCTTGTTTTGTACGTTTTTTCCACGTGTCTTGACATCCAATGTATCCCTGCAAAGTTTGGTGAAGATCTGAGTATGTAGTTTTTGACCTTATATGGAACCTCCTATCTGAAAATTTGAAAATTCTTAAAAAATTCGTCCAAAATCTTGATGTCACCAATCCTAGGTTTTGTATGTTTTTTCCACGTGTCTTGACATCCAATGTATCCATGCAAAGTTTGGTGAAGATCTGAGTATGTCGTTTTTGACCTTATCTGGAACCTCCCATCTGAAAATTTGAAAATTCTTAAAAAATTCGTCGAAAATCTTGATGTCTCCGATCTCTTGTTTTGTACGTTTTTTCCACGTGTCTTGACATGCAAAGTATTCCTGCAAAGTTTGGTGAAGATCTTAGTATGTAGTTTTTGACCTCATCTGGAACCTCCTATCTGAAAATTTGAAAATTCTTAAAAAATTCGTCCAAAATTTTGATGTCTCCAATCTCTTGTTTTGTACGTTTTTTCCACGTGTCTTGACATCCAATGTATCCCTGCAATGTTTGGTGAAGATCTGAGTATGTAGTTTTTGACCTTATCTGGAACCTCCCATCTGAAAATTTGAAAATTCCTAAAAAATCCGTCCAAAATCTTGATGACCCCAATCTCTTGTTTTGTACGTTTTTTCCACGTGTCTTGACATCCAATGTATCCCTGCAAAGTTTGGTGAAGATCTGAGTATGTAGTTTTTGACCTTATCTGGAACCTCCTATCTGAAAATTTGAAAATTCTTAAAAAATTCGTCCAAAATCTTGATGTCTCCAATCTCTTGTTTTGTACGTTTTTTCCACGTGTCTTGATATCCAATGTATCCCTGCAAAGTTTGGTGAAGATCTGAGTATGTCGTTTTTGACCTTATCTGGAACATCCTTTCTGAAAATTTGAAAATTGTTAAAAAATTCGTCCAAAATCTTGATGTCTCCAATCTCTTTTTTGTACGTTTTTTCCACGTGTCTTGACATCCAATGTATCCCTGCAAAGTTTGGTGAAGATCTGAGTATGTAGTTTTTGACCTTATCTGGAACCTCCCATCTGAAAATTTGAAAATTCTTAAAAAATTCGACCAAAATCTTGATGTCTCCAATCTTTTGTTTTGTACGTTTTTTCCACGTGTCTTGACACATAATGTATCCATGCAAAGTTTGGTGAAGATCTGAGTATGTAGTTTTTGACCTTATATGGAACCTCCTATCTGAAAATTTGAAAATTCTTAAAAAATTCGTCCAAAATCTTGATGTCTCCAATCTCTTGTTTTGTACGTTTTTTCCACGTGTCTTGACATCCAATGTATCCCTGCAAAGTTTGGTGAAGATCTGAGTATGTAGTTTTTGACCTTATCTGGAACCTCCCATTTGAAAATTTGAAAATTCCTAAAAAATCCGTGCAAAATCTTGATGACCCCAATCTCTTGTTTTGTACGTTTTTTCCACGTGTCTTGACATCCAATGTATTCCTGCAATGTTTGGTGAAGATCTGAGTATGTAGTTTTTGACCTTATATGGAACCTCCTATCTGAAAATTTGAAAATTCTTAAAAAATTCGACCAAAATCTTGATGTTCCGAATCCTATGTTTTGTATGTTTTTTCCACGTGTCTTGACATCCAATGTATCCATGCAAAGTTTGGTGAAGATCTGAGTATGTAGTTTTTGACCTTATATTGAACCTCCCATCTGAAAATTTGAAAATTCTTAAAAAATTTGTCCAAAATCTTGATGACCCCAATCTCTTGTTTTGTACGTTTTTTCCACGTGTCTTGACATCCAAAGTATCCCTGCAAAGTTTGGTGAAGATCTGAGTATGTAGTTTTTGACCTTATATGGAACCTCCTTTCTGAAAATTTGAGAATTCTTAAAAAATTCGTCCAAAATCTTGATGTCTCCAATCTCTTGTTTTGTACGTTTTTTCCACGTGTCTTGACATCCAATGTATCCATGCAAAGTTTGGTGAAGATCTGAGTATGTCGTTTTTGACCTTATCTGGAACCTCCCATCTGAAAATTTGAAAATTCTTAAAAAATTCGTCGAAAATCTTGATGTCTCCAATCTTTTGTTTTGTACGTTTTTTCCACGTGTCTTGACATGCAAAGTATCCCTGCAACGTTTGGTGAAGATCTGAGTATGTAGTTTTTGACCTTATCTGGAACCTCCTATCTGAAAATTTGAAAATTCTTCAAAAATTCGTCGAAAATCTTGATGTCTCCAATCTCTTGTTTTGTACGTTTTTTCCACGTGTCTTGACATCCAATGTATTCCTGCAATGTTTGGTGGAGATCTGAGTATGTAGTTTTAGACCTTATCTGGAACCTCCTATCTGAAAATTTGAAAATTCTTCAAAAATTCGTCCAAAATCTTGATGTCTCCAATCTCTTGTTTTGTACGTTTTTTCCACGTGTCTCGACCTCCAATGGATCCCTGCAAAGTTTGGTGAAGATCTGAGTATGTCGTTTTTGACCTTATCTGGAACATCCTTTCTGAAAATTTGAAAATTCTTAAAAAATTCGTCGAAAATCTTGATGTCTCCAATCTCTTGTTTTGTACGTTTTTTCCACGTGTCTTGACATCCAATGTATCCCTGCAAAGTTTGGTGAAGATCTGAGTATGTAGTTTTTGACCTTATATGGAACCTCCTATCTGAAAATTTGAAAATTCTTAAAAAAAATCGTCCAAAATCTTGATGTCTCCAATCTCTTGTTTTGTACGTTTTTTCCACGTGTCTCGACCTCCAATGGATCCCTGCAAAGTTTGGTGAAGATCTGAGTATGTCGTTTTTGACCTTATCTGGAACCTCCCATCTGAAAATTTGAAAATTCTTAAAAAATTCGTCGAAAATCTTGATGTCTCCGATCTCTTGTTTTGTACGTTTTTTCCACGTGTCTTGACATGCAAAGTATTCCTGCAAAGTTTGGTGAAGATCTGAGTATGTCGTTTTTGACCTCATCTGGAACCTCCCATCTGAAAATTTGAAAATTCTTAAAAAAATCGTCGAAAATCTTGATGTCTCCAATCTTTTGTTTTGTACGTTTTTTCCACGTGTCTTGACATGCAAAGTATCCCTGCAACGTTTGGTGAAGATCTGAGTATGTAGTTTTTGACCTTATCTGGAACCTCCTATCTGAAAATTTGAAAATTCTTCAAAAATTCGTCGAAAATCTTGATGTCTCCAATCTCTTGTTTTGTACGTTTTTTCCACGTGTCTTGACATCCAATGTATTCCTGCAATGTTTGGTGGAGATCTGAGTATGTAGTTTTAGACCTTATCTGGAACCTCCTATCTGAAAATTTGAAAATTCTTCAAAAATTCGTCCAAAATCTTGATGTCTCCAATCTCTTGTTTTGTACGTTTTTTCCACGTGTCTCGACCTCCAATGGATCCCTGCAAAGTTTGGTGAAGATCTGAGTATGTCGTTTTTGACCTTATCTGGAACATCCTTTCTGAAAATTTGAAAATTCTTAAAAAATTCGTCGAAAATCTTGATGTCTCCAATCTCTTGTTTTGTACGTTTTTTCCACGTGTCTTGACATCCAATGTATCCCTGCAAAGTTTGGTGAAGATCTGAGTATGTAGTTTTTGACCTTATATGGAACCTCCTATCTGAAAATTTGAAAATTCTTAAAAAATTCGTCCAAAATCTTGATGTCTCCAATCTCTTGTTTTGTACGTTTTTTCCACGTGTCTCGACCTCCAATGGATCCCTGCAAAGTTTGGTGAAGATCTGAGTATGTCGTTTTTGACCTTATCTGGAACCTCCCATCTGAAAATTTGAAAATTCTTAAAAAATTCGTCGAAAATCTTGATGTCTCCGATCTCTTGTTTTGTACGTTTTTTCCACGTGTCTTGACATGCAAAGTATTCCTGCAAAGTTTGGTGAAGATCTGAGTATGTAGTTTTTGACCTCATCTGGTACCTCCTATCTGAAAATTTGAAAATTCTTAAAAAATTCGTCCAAAATCTTGATGTCTCCAATCTCTTGTTTTGTACGTTTTTTCCACGTGTCTTGACATCCAATGTATTCCTGCAATGTTTGGTGAAGATCTGAGTATGTAGTTTTTGACCTTATATGGAACCTCCTATCTGAAAATTTGAAAATTCTTAAAAAATTCGACCAAAATCTTGATGTTCCGAATCCTATGTTTTGTATGTTTTTTCCACGTGTCTTGACATGCAAAGTATTCCTGCAAAGTTTGGTGAAGATCTGAGTATGTAGTTTTTGACCTTATATGGAACCTCCTATCTGAAAATTTGAAAATTCTTAAAAAATTCGTCGAAAATCTTGATGTCTCCGATCTCTTGTTTTGTACGTTTTTTCCACGTGTCTTGACATGCAAAGTATTCCTGCAAAGTTTGGTGAAGATCTGAGTATGTAGTTTTTGACCTCATCTGGTACCTCCTATCTGAAAATTTGAAAATTCCTAAAAAATCCGTGCAAAATCTTGATGACCCCAATCTCTTGTTTTGTACGTTTTTTTCACGTGTCTTGACATCCAATGTATTCCTGCAATGTTTGGTGAAGATCTGAGTATGTAGTTTCTGACCTTATATGGAACCTCCTATCTGAAAATTTGAAAATTCTTAAAAAATTCGACCAAAATCTTGATGTTCCGAATCCTATGTTTTGTATGTTTTTTCCACGTGTCTTGACATCCAATGTATCCATGCAAAGTTTGGTGAAGATCTGAGTATGTAGTTTTTGACCTTATATTGAACCTCCCATCTGAAAATTTGAAAATTCTTAAAAAATTCGTCCAAAATCTTGATGACCCCAATCTCTTGTTTTGTACGTTTTTTCCACGTGTCTTGACATCCAAAGTATCCCTGCAAAGTTTGGTGAAGATCTGAGTATGTAGTTTTTGACCTTATATGGAACCTCCTTTCTGAAAATTTGAGAATTCTTAAAAAATTCGTCCAAAATCTTGATGTCTCCAATCTCTTGTTTTGTACGTTTTTTCCACGTGTCTTGACATCCAATGTATCCATGCAAAGTTTGGTGAAGATCTGAGTATGTCGTTTTTGACCTTATCTGGAACCTCCCATCTGAAAATTTGAAAATTCTTAAAAAATTCGTCGAAAATCTTGATGTCTCCAATCTTTTGTTTTGTACGTTTTTTCCACGTGTCTTGACATGCAAAGTATCCCTGCAACGTTTGGTGAAGATCTGAGTATGTAGTTTTTGACTTTATCTGGAACCTCCTATCTGAAAATTTGAAAATTCTTCAAAAATTCGTCGAAAATCTTGATGTCTCCAATCTCTTGTTTTGTACGTTTTTTCCACGTGTCTTGACATCCAATGTATTCCTGCAATGTTTGGTGGAGATCTGAGTATGTAGTTTTAGACCTTATCTGGAACCTCCTATCTGAAAATTTGAAAATTCTTCAAAAATTCGTCCAAAATCTTGATGTCTCCAATCTCTTGTTTTGTACGTTTTTTCCACGTGTCTCGACCTCCAATGGATCCCTGCAAAGTTTGGTGAAGATCTGAGTATGTCGTTTTTGACCTTATCTGGAACATCCTTTCTGAAAATTTGAAAATTCTTAAAAAATTCGTCGAAAATCTTGATGTCTCCAATCTCTTGTTTTGTACGTTTTTTCCACGTGTCTTGACATCCAATGTATCCCTGCAAAGTTTGGTGAAGATCTGAGTATGTAGTTTTTGACCTTATATGGAACCTCCTATCTGAAAATTTGAAAATTCTTAAAAAAATCGTCCAAAATCTTGATGTCTCCAATCTCTTGTTTTGTACGTTTTTTCCACGTGTCTCGACCTCCAATGGATCCCTGCAAAGTTTGGTGAAGATCTGAGTATGTCGTTTTTGACCTTATCTGGAACCTCCCATCTGAAAATTTGAAAATTCTTAAAAAATTCGTCGAAAATCTTGATGTCTCCGATCTCTTGTTTTGTACGTTTTTTCCACGTGTCTTGACATGCAAAGTATTCCTGCAAAGTTTGGTGAAGATCTGAGTATGTCGTTTTTGACCTCATCTGGAACCTCCCATCTGAAAATTTGAAAATTCTTAAAAAAATCGTCGAAAATCTTGATGTCTCCAATCTTTTGTTTTGTACGTTTTTTCCACGTGTCTTGACATGCAAAGTATCCCTGCAACGTTTGGTGAAGATCTGAGTATGTAGTTTTTGACCTTATCTGGAACCTCCTATCTGAAAATTTGAAAATTCTTCAAAAATTCGTCGAAAATCTTGATGTCTCCAATCTCTTGTTTTGTACGTTTTTTCCACGTGTCTTGACATCCAATGTATCCCTGCAAAGTTTGGTGAAGATCTGAGTATGTAGTTTTTGACCTTATATGGAACCTCCTATCTGAAAATTTGAAAATTCTTAAAAAATTCGTCCAAAATCTTGATGTCTCCAATCTCTTGTTTTGTACGTTTTTTCCACGTGTCTCGACCTCCAATGGATCCCTGCAAAGTTTGGTGAAGATCTGAGTATGTCGTTTTTGACCTTATCTGGAACCTCCCATCTGAAAATTTGAAAATTCTTAAAAAATTCGTCGAAAATCTTGATGTCTCCGATCTCTTGTTTTGTACGTTTTTTCCACGTGTCTTGACATGCAAAGTATTCCTGCAAAGTTTGGTGAAGATCTGAGTATGTAGTTTTTGACCTCATCTGGTACCTCCTATCTGAAAATTTGAAAATTCTTAAAAAATTCGTCCAAAATCTTGATGTCTCCAATCTCTTGTTTTGTACGTTTTTTCCACGTGTCTTGACATCCAATGTATCCTTGCAATGTTTGGTGAAGATCTGAGTATGTAGTTTTTGACCTTATCTGGAACCTCCCATCTGAAAATTTGAAAATTCCTAAAAAATCCGTCCAAAATCTTGATGACCCCAATCTCTTGTTTTGTACTTTTTTTCCACGTGTCTCGACCTCCAATGTATCCCTGCAAAGTTTGGTGAAGATCTGAGTATGTAGTTTTTGACCTTATCTGGAACCTCCTATCTGAAAATTTGAAAATTCTTAAAAAATTCGTCCAAAATCTTGATGTCACCAATCCTATGTTTTGTATGTTTTTTCCACGTGTCTTGACATCCAATGTATCCATGCAAAGTTTGGTGAAGATCTGAGTATGTCGTTTTTGACCTTATCTGGAACCTCCCATCTGAAAATTTGAAAATTCTTAAAAAATTCGTCGAAAATCTTGATGTCTCCGATCTCTTGTTTTGTACGTTTTTTCCACGTGTCTTGACATGCAAAGTATTCCTGCAAAGTTTGGTGAAGATCTGAGTATGTAGTTTTTGACCTCATCTGGAACCTCCTATCTGAAAATTTGAAAATTCTTAAAAAATTCGTCCAAAATTTTGATGTCTCCAATCTCTTGTTTTGTACGTTTTTTCCACGTGTCTTGACATCCAATGTATCCCTGCAATGTTTGGTGAAGATCTGAGTATGTAGTTTTTGACCTTATCTGGAACCTCCCATCTGAAAATTTGAAAATTCCTAAAAAATCCGTCCAAAATCTTGATGACCCCAATCTCTTGTTTTGTACGTTTTTTCCACGTGTCTTGACATCCAATGTATCCCTGCAAAGTTTGGTGAAGATCTGAGTATGTAGTTTTTGACCTTATCTGGAACCTCCTATCTGAAAATTTGAAAATTCTTAAAAAATTCGTCCAAAATCTTGATGTCTCCAATCTCTTGTTTTGTACGTTTTTTCCACGTGTCTTGATATCCAATGTATCCCTGCAATGTTTGGTGAAGATCTGAGTATGTAGTTTTTGACCTTATCTGGAACCTCCTATCTGAAAATTTGAAAATTCTTCAAAAATTCGTCGAAAATCTTGAT
Source organism: Lepisma saccharinum (assembly GCF_977018435.1). Taxonomy (NCBI): domain Eukaryota; kingdom Metazoa; phylum Arthropoda; class Insecta; order Zygentoma; family Lepismatidae; genus Lepisma; species Lepisma saccharinum. The sequence goes on from NW_028143331.1 coordinate 30,569, forward strand.
GTCTCCAATCTCTTGTTTTGTACGTTTTTTCCACGTGTCTTGACATCCAATGTATTCCTGCAATGTTTGGTGGAGATCTGAGTATGTAGTTTTAGACCTTATCTGGAACCTCCTATCTGAAAATTTGAAAATTCTTCAAAAATTCGTCCAAAATCTTGATGTCTCCAATCTCTTGTTTTGTACGTTTTTTCCACGTGTCTCGACCTCCAATGGATCCCTGCAAAGTTTGGTGAAGATCTGAGTATGTCGTTTTTGACCTTATCTGGAACATCCTTTCTGAAAATTTGAAAATTCTTAAAAAATTCGTCGAAAATCTTGATGTCTCCAATCTCTTGTTTTGTACGTTTTTTCCACGTGTCTTGACATCCAATGTATCCCTGCAAAGTTTGGTGAAGATCTGAGTATGTAGTTTTTGACCTTATATGGAACCTCCTATCTGAAAATTTGAAAATTCTTAAAAAATTCGTCCAAAATCTTGATGTCTCCAATCTCTTGTTTTGTACGTTTTTTCCACGTGTCTCGACCTCCAATGGATCCCTGCAAAGTTTGGTGAAGATCTGAGTATGTCGTTTTTGACCTTATCTGGAACCTCCCATCTGAAAATTTGAAAATTCTTAAAAAATTCGTCGAAAATCTTGATGTCTCCGATCTCTTGTTTTGTACGTTTTTTCCACGTGTCTTGACATGCAAAGTATTCCTGCAAAGTTTGGTGAAGATCTGAGTATGTAGTTTTTGACCTCATCTGGAACCTCCTATCTGAAAATTTGAAAATTCTTAAAAAATTCGTCCAAAATCTTGATGTCTCCGATCTCTTGTTTTGTACGTTTTTTCCACGTGTCTTGACATCCAATGTATCCCTGCAATGTTTGGTGAAGATCTGAGTATGTAGTTTTTGACCTTATCTGGAACCTCCCATCTGAAAATTTGAAAATTCCTAAAAAATCCGTCCAAAATCTTGATGACCCCAATCTCTTGTTTTGTACTTTTTTTCCACGTGTCTCGACCTCCAATGTATCCCTGCAAAGTTTGGTGAAGATCTGAGTATGTAGTTTTTGACCTTATATGGAACCTCCTATCTGAAAATTTGAAAATTCTTAAAAAATTCGTCCAAAATCTTGATGTCACCAATCCTATGTTTTGTATGTTTTTTCCACGTGTCTTGACATCCAATGTATCCATGCAAAGTTTGGTGAAGATCTGAGTATGTCGTTTTTGACCTTATCTGGAACCTCCCATCTGAAAATTTGAAAATTCTTAAAAAATTCGTCGAAAATCTTGATGTCTCCGATCTCTTGTTTTGTACGTTTTTTCCACGTGTCTTGACATGCAAAGTATTCCTGCAAAGTTTGGTGAAGATCTGAGTATGTAGTTTTTGACCTCATCTGGAACCTCCTATCTGAAAATTTGAAAATTCTTAAAAAATTCGTCCAAAATTTTGATGTCTCCAATCTCTTGTTTTGTACGTTTTTTCCACGTGTCTTGACATCCAATGTATCCCTGCAATGTTTGGTGAAGATCTGAGTATGTAGTTTTTGACCTTATCTGGAACCTCCCATCTGAAAATTTGAAAATTCCTAAAAAATCCGTCCAAAATCTTGATGACCCCAATCTCTTGTTTTGTACGTTTTTTCCACGTGTCTTGACATCCAATGTATCCCTGCAAAGTTTGGTGAAGATCAGAGTATGTAGTTTTTGACCTTATCTGGAACCTCCTATCTGAAAATTTGAAAATTCTTAAAAAATTCGTCCAAAATCTTGATGTCTCCAATCTCTTGTTTTGTACGTTTTTTCCACGTGTCTTGATATCCAATGTATCCCTGCAAAGTTTGGTGAAGATCTGAGTATGTCGTTTTTGACCTTATCTGGAACATCCTTTCTGAAAATTTGAAAATTGTTAAAAAATTCGTCCAAAATCTTGATGTCTCCAATCTCTTTTTTGTACGTTTTTTCCACGTGTCTTGACATCCAATGTATCCCTGCAAAGTTTGGTGAAGATCTGAGTATGTAGTTTTTGACCTTATCTGGAACCTCCCATCTGAAAATTTGAAAATTCTTAAAAAATTCGACCAAAATCTTGATGTCTCCAATCTTTTGTTTTGTACGTTTTTTCCACGTGTCTTGACACATAATGTATCCATGCAAAGTTTGGTGAAGATCTGAGTATGTAGTTTTTGACCTTATATGGAACCTCCTATCTGAAAATTTGAAAATTCTTAAAAAATTCGTCCAAAATCTTGATGTCTCCAATCTCTTGTTTTGTACGTTTTTTCCACGTGTCTTGACATCCAATGTATCCCTGCAAAGTTTGGTGAAGATCTGAGTATGTAGTTTTTGACCTTATCTGGAACCTCCCTTCTGAAAATTTGAAAATTCCTAAAAAATCCGTGCAAAATCTTGATGACCCCAATCTCTTGTTTTGTACGTTTTTTCCACGTGTCTTGACATCCAATGTATCCATGCAAAGTTTGGTGAAGATCTGAGTATGTCGTTTTTGACCTTATCTGGAACCTCCCATCTGAAAATTTGAAAATTCTTAAAAAATTCGTCGAAAATCTTGATGTCTCCAATCTCTTGTTTTGTACGTTTTTTCCACGTGTCTTGACATGCAAAGTATCCCTGCAACGTTTGGTGAAGATCTGAGTATGTAGTTTTTGACCTTATCTGGAACCTCCTATCTGAAAATTTGAAAATTCTTCAAAAATTCGTCGAAAATCTTGATGTCTCCAATCTCTTGTTTTGTACGTTTTTTCCACGTGTCTTGACATCCAATGTATCCCTGCAATGTTTGGTGGAGATCTGAGTATGTAGTTTTTGACCTTATCTGGGACCTCCTATCAGAAAATTTGAAAATTCTTCAAAAATTCGTCCAAAATCTTGATGTCTCCAATCTCTTGTTTTGTACGTTTTTTCCACGTGTCTCGACCTCCAATATATCCCTGCAAAGTTTGGTGAAGATCTGAGTATGTCGTTTTTGACCTTATCTGGAACATCCTTTCTGAAAATTTGAAAATTCTAAAAAAATTCGTCGAAAATCTTGATGTCTCCAATCTCTTGTTTTGTACGTTTTTTCCACGTGTCTTGACATCCAATGTATCCCTGCAAAGTTTGGTGAAGATCTGAGTATGTAGTTTTTGACCTTATATGGAACCTCCTTTCTGAAAATTTGAAAATTCTCAAAAAATTCGTCCATAATCTTGATGTCTCCAATCTCTTGTTTTGTACGTTTTTTCCACGTGTCTTGACATTCAATGTATCCCTGCAAAGTTTGGTGAAGATCTGAGTATGTAGTTTTTGACCTTATATGGAACCTCCTATCTGAAAATTTGAAAATTCTTAAAAAATTCGTCCAAAATCTTGATGTCACCAATCCTATGTTTTGTATGTTTTTTCCACGTGTCTTGACATCCAATGTATCCATGCAAAGTTTGGTGAAGATCTGAGTATGTCGTTTTTGACCTTATCTGGAACCTCCCATCTGAAAATTTGAAAATTCTTAAAAAATTCGTCGAAAATCTTGATGTCTCCAATCTCTTGTTTTGTACGTTTTTTCCACGTGTCTTGACATGCAAAGTATCCCTGCAACCTTTGGTGAAGATCTGAGTATGTAGTTTTTGACCTTATCTGGAACCTCCTATCAGAAAATTTGAAAATTCTTCAAAAATTCGTCGAAAATCTTGATGTCTCCAATCTCTTGTTTTGTACGTTTTTTCCACGTGTCTTGACATCCAATGTATCCCTGCAATGTTTGGTGGAGATCTGAGTATGTAGTTTTTGACCTTATCTGGGACCTCCTATCAGAAAATTTGAAAATTCTTCAAAAATTCGTCCAAAATCTTGATGTCTCCAATCTCTTGTTTTGTACGTTTTTTCCACGTGTCTCGACCTCCAATGTATCCCTGCAAAGTTTGGTGAAGATCTGAGTATGTCGTTTTTGACCTTATCTGGAACATGCTTTCTGAAAATTTGAAAATTCTTAAAAAATTCGTCGAAAATCTTGATGTCTCCAATCTCTTGTTTTGTACGTTTTTTCCACGTGTCTTGACATCCAATATATCCCTGCAAAGTTTGGTGAAGATCTGAGTATGTAGTTTTTGACCTTAAATGGAACCTCCTATCTGAAAATTTGAAAATTCTTAAAAAATTCGTCCAAAATCTTGATGTATCCAATCTCTTGGTTTGTATGTTTTCCCCACGTGTCTTGACATCCAATGTATCCCTGCAAAGTTTGGTGAAGATCTGAGTATGTAGTTTTTGACCTTATCTGGAACCTCATTTCTGAAAATTTGAAAATTCCTCAAAAATTCGTCCAAAATCTTGATGTCTCCAATCTCTTGTTTTGTACGTTTATTCCACGTGTTTTGACATCCAATGTATCCCTGCATAGTTTGGTGAAGATCTGAGTATGTAGTTTTTGACCTTATATGGAACCTCCTTTCTGAAAATTTGAAAATTCTTAAAAAATTCGTCCAAAATCTTGATGTCTCCAATCTCTTGGTTTGTACGTTTTTTTCACGTGTCTTGACATCCAATGTATCCCTGCAAAGTTTGGTGAAGATCTGAGTATGTAGCTTTTGACCTTATCTGGAACCTCCTATCTGAAAATTTAAAAATTCTAAAAAAATTCGACCAAAATCTTGATGTCCCCAATCCTATGTTTTGTATGTTTTTTCCACGTGTCTTGACATCCAATGTATCCATGCAAAGTTTGGTGAAGATCTGAGTATGTAGTTTTTGACCTTATATGGAACCTCCTATCTGAAAATTTGAAAATTCTTAAAAAATTCTTTCAAAATCTTGATGTCTCCAATCTCTTGTTTTGTACGTTTTTTCCACGTGTCTTGACATCCAATGTATCACTGCAAAGTTTGGTGAAGATCTGAGTATGTAGTTTTTGACCTTATCTGGAACCTCCCATCTGAAAATTTGAAAATTCCTAAAAAATCCGTCCAAAATCTTGATGACCTTAATCTCTTGTTTTGTACGTTTTTTCCACGTGTCTTGACATCCAATGTATCCCTGCAAAGTTTGGTGAAGATCTGAGTATGTAGTTTTTGACCTTATACGGAACCTCCTTTCTGAAAATTTGAAAATTCTTAAAAAATTCGTCCAAAATCTTGATGTCTCCAATTTCTTGTTTTGTACGTTTTTTCCACGTGTCTTGACATCCAATGTATCCATGCAAAGTTTGGTGAAGATCTGAGTATGTCGTTTTTGACCTTATCTGGAACCTCCCATCTGAAAATTTGAAAATTCTTAAAAAATTCTTCGAAAATCTTGATGTCTCCAATCTCTTGTTTTGTACGTTTTTTCCACGTGTCTTGACATGCAAAGTATCCCTGCAACGTTTGGTGAAGATCTGAGTATGTAGTTTTTGACCTTATTTGGAACCTCCTATCTGAAAATTTGAAAATTCTTCAAAAATTCGTCCAAAATCTTGATGTCTCCAATCTCTTGTTTTGTACGTTTTTTCCACGTGTCTTGACATCCAATGTATCCCTGCAATTTTTGGTGAAGATCTGAGTATGTAGTTTTTGACTTTATATGGAACCTCCTATCTGAAAATTTGAAAATTCTTAAAAAATTTGACCAAAATCTTGATGTCCCCAATACTATGTTTTGTATGTTTTTTCCACGTGTCTTGACATCCAATGTATTCCTGCAAAGTTTGGTGAAGATCTCAGTATGTCGTTTTTGACCTTATCTGGAACCTCCCATCTGAAAATTTGAAAATTCTTAAAAAATCCGTCCAAAATCTTGATCACCCCAATCTCTTGTTTTGTACGTTTTTTCCACGTGTCTTGACATCCAATGTATCCCTGCAAAGTTTGGTGAAGATCTGAGTATGTAGTTTTTGACCTTATCTGGAACCTCCCATCTGAAAATTTGAAAATTCTTAAAAAATCCGTCAAAATCTTGATGACCCCAATCCCTTGTTTTGTACGTTTTTTCCACGTGTCTTGACATCCAATGTATCCCTGCAAAGTTTGGTGAAGATCTGAGTATGTAGTTTTTGACCTTATCTGGAACCGCATTTCTGAAAATTTGAAAATTCTTAAAAAATTCGTCCAAAATCTTGATGTCTCCAATCTCTTGTTTTGTACGTTTTTTCCACGTGTCTTAACATCCAATGTATTCCTGCAAAGTTTGGTGAAGATCTGAGTATGTAGTTTTTGACCTTATATGGAACCTGAAAATTTGAAAATTCTTAAAAAATTTGACCAAAATCTTGATGTCCCCAATCCTAGGTCTTGTATGTTTTTTCCACGTGTCTTGACATCCAATGTATCCCTGCAAAGTTTGGTGAAGATCTGAGTATGTAGTTTTTGACCTTATATGGAACCTCCTATCTGAAAATTTGAAAATTCTTAAAAAATTCGACCAAAATCTTGATGTCCCCAATCCTATGTTTTGTATGTTTTTTCCACGTGTCTTGACATACAATGTATCCATGCAAAGTTTGGTGAAGATCTGAGTATGTAGTTTTTGACCTTAATGGAACCTCCTATCTGAAAAATTGAAAATTTTTAAATAATTCGTCCAAAATCTTGTTGTCTCCAATCTCTTGTTTTGTACGTTTTTTCCACGTGTCTCGACCTCCAATGTATCCCAGCAAAGTTTGGTGAAGATCTGTGTATGTCGTTTTTGACCTTATCTGGAACATCCTTTCTGAAAATTTGAAAATTCTTAAAAAATTCGTCCAAAATCTTGATGTCTCCAATCTCTTGTTTTGTACGTTTTTTCCACGTGTCTTGACATCCAATGTATCCCTGCAAAGTTTGGTGAAGATCTGAGTATGTCGTTTTTGACCTTATCTGGAACCTCCTATCTGAAAATTTGAAAATTCTTAAAAAATTCGTCAAAATCTTGATGTCTCCGATCTCTTGTTTTGTACGTTTTTTCCACGTGTCTTGACATGCAAAGTGTTCCTGCAAAGTTTGGTGAAGATCTGAGTATGTAGTTTTTGACCTCATCTGGAACCTCCTATCTGAAAATTTGAAAATTCTTAAAAAATTCGTCCAAAATCTTGATGTCTCCAATCTCTTGTTTTGTACGTTTTTTCCACGTGTCTTGACATCCAATGTATCCCTGCAAAGTTTGGTGAAGATCTGAGTATGTAGTTTTTGACCTTATCTGGAACCTCATTTCTGAAAATTTGAAAATTCCTCAAAAATTCGTCCAAAATCTTGATGTCTCCAATCTCTTGTTTTGTACGTTTTTCCCACGTGTCTTGACATCCAATGTATCCCTGCAAAGTTTGGTGAAGATCTGAGTATGTAGTTTTTGACCTTATCTGGCACCTTATTTCTGAAAATTTGAAAATTCCTCAAAAATTCGTCCAAAATCTTGATGTCTCCAATCTCTGGTTTTGTACGTTTCTTCCAAGTGTCTTGACATCCAATGTATCCCTGCAAAGTTTGGTGAAGATCTGAGTATGTCGTTTTTGACCTTATCTGGAACCTCCTATCTGAAAATTTGAAAATTCTTAAAAAATTCGTCCAAAATCTTGATGTCTCCAATCTCTTGTTTTGTACGTTTTTTCCACGTGTCTTGACATCCAATGTATCCCTGCAAAGTTTGGTGAAGATCTGAGTATGTAGTTTTTGACCTTATATGTAACCTCCTATCTGAAAATTTGAAAATTCTTAAAAAATTCGACCAAAATCTTGATGTCCCCAATCCAATGTTTTGTATGTTTTTTCCACGTGTCTTGACATCCAAGGTATCCCTGCAAAGTTTGGTGAAGATCTGAGTATGTCGTTTTTGACCTTATCTGGAACCTCCCATCTGAAAATTTAAAAATTCTTAAATAATCCGTCGAAAATCTTGATGTCTCCAATCTCTTGTTTTGTACATTTTTTCCACGTGTCTTGACATACAATGTATCCCTGCAATGTTTGGTGAAGATCTGAGGATGTAGTTTTTGACCTTATATGGAACCTCCTATCTGAAAATTTGAAAATTCTTAAAAAATTTGACCAAATCTTGATGTCCCCAATCCTATGTCTTGTATGTTTTTTCCACGTGTCTTGACATCCAATGTATCCCTGCTAAGTTTGGTGAAGATCTGAGTATGTAGTTTTTGACCTTATATGGAACCTCCTATCTGAAAATTTGAAAATTCTTAAAAAATCCGTCGAAAATCTTGATGTCTCCAATCTCTTGTTTTGTACATTTTTTCCACGTGTCTTGACATCCAATGTATCCTTGCAATGTTTGGTGAAGATCTGAGTATGTAGTTTTTGACCTTATATGGAACCTCCTATCTGAAAATTTGAAAATTCTTAAAAAATTCGTTCAAAATCTTGATGTCTCCAATCTCTTGTTTTGTACGTTTTTTCCACGTGTCTTGACATCCAATGTATCCCTGCAAAGTTTGGTGAAGATCTGAGTATGTAGTTTTTGACCTTATACGGAACCTCCTTTCTGAAAATTTGAAAATTCTTAAAAAATTCGTCCAAAATCTTGATGTCTCCAATTTCTTGTTTTGTACGTTTTTCCCACGTGTCTTGACATCCAATGTATCCATGCAAAGTTTGTTGAAGATCTGAGTATGTCGTTTTTGACCTTATCTGGAACCTCCCATCTGAAAATTTGAAAATTCTTAAAAAATTCGTCGAAAATCTTGATGTCTCCAATGTCTTGTTTTGTACGTTTTTTCCACGTGTCTTGACATGCAAAGTATCCCTGCAACGTTTGGTGAAGATCTGAGTATGTAGTTTTTGACTTTATCTGGAACCTCCTATCTGAAAATTTGAAAATTCTTCAAAAAATCGTCCAAAATCTTGATGTCTCCAATCTCTTGTTTTGTTCGTTTTTTCCACGTGTCTTGACATCCAATGTATCCCTGCAAAGTTTGGTGAAGATCTGAGTATGTAGTTTTTGACCTTATCTGGAACCTCCCATCTGAAAATTCGAAAATTCCTAAAAAATCCGTCCAAAATCTTGATGACCCCAATCTCTTGTTTTATACGTTTTTTCCACGTGTCTTGACATCCAATGTATCCCTGCAAAGTTTGGTGAAGATCTGAGTATGTAGTTTTTGACCTTATACGGAACCTCCTTTCTGAAAATTTGAAAATTCTTAAAAAATTCGTCCAAAATCTTGATGTCTCTAATTTCTTGTTTTGTACGTTTTTTCCACGTGTCTTGACATCCAATGTATCCATGCAAAGTTTGGTGAAGATCTGAGTATGTCGTTTTTGACCTTATCTGGAACCTCCCATCTGAAAATTTGAAAATTCTTAAAAAATTTGTCGAAAATCTTGATGTCTCCAATCTCTTGTTTTGTACGTTTTTTCCACGTGTCTCGACATGCAAAGTATCCCTGCAACGTTTGGTGAAGATCTGAGTATGTAGTTTTTGACCTTATATGGAACCTCCTATCTGAAAATTTGAAAATTCTTAAAAAATTTGACCAAAATCTTGATATCCCCAATCCTATGTTTTGTATGTTTTTTCCACGTGTCTTGACATCCAATGTATCCCTGCAAAGTTTGGTGAAGATCTGAGTATGTAGTTTTAGACCTTATCTGGAACCTCCTATCTGAAAATTTGAAAATTTTTAAAAAATTCGTCCAAAATCTTGATGTCTCCAATCTCTTGTTTTGTACGTTTTTTCCACGTGTCTCGACATGCAAAGTATCCCTGCAACGTTTGGTGAAGATCTGAGTATGTAGTTTTTGACCTTATCTGGAACCTCCTATCTGAAAATTGGAAAATTCTTAAAAAATTCGACCGAAATCTTGATGTCTCCAATCTCTTGTTTTGTACGTTTTTCCCAAGTGTCTTGACATCCAATGTATCCCTGCAGAGTTTGGTGAAGATTTGAGTATGTCGTTTTTGACCTTATCTGGAACATCCTTTCTGAAAATTTGAAAATTTTTAAAAAATTCGTCCAAAATCTTGATGTCTCCAATCTCTTGTTTTGTACGTTTTTTCCACGTGTCTTGACCTCCAATGTATCCCTGCAATGTTTGGTGTAGATCTGAGTATGTAGTTTTTGACCTTATATGGAACCTCCTATCTGAAAATTTGAAAATTCTTAAAAAATTCGTCCAAAATCTTGATGTCTCCAATCTTTTGTTTTGTACGTTTTTTCCACGTGTCTTGACATCCAATGTATCCCTGCAAAGTTTGGTGAAGATCTGAGTATGTAGTTTTTGACCTTAAATGGAACCTCCTATCTGAAAATTTGAAAATTCTTAAAAAATTCGTCCAAAATCTTGATGTATCCAATCTCTTGTTTTGTACGTTTTTTCCACGTGTCTTGACATCCAATGTATCCCTGCATAGTTTGGTGAAGATCTGAGTATGTAGTTTTTGACCTTATATGGAACCTCCTATCTGAAAATTTGAAAATTCTTAAAAAATTCGACCAAAATCTTGATGTCCCCAATCCTATGTCTTGTATGTTTTTTTCACGTGTCTTGACATCCAATGTATCCCTGCAAAGTTTGGTGAAGATCTGAGTATGTCGTTTTTGACCTTATCTGGAACCTCCTATCTGAAAATTTGAAAATTCTTAAAAAATTCGTCCAAAATCTTGATGTCTCCAATCTCTTGTTTTGTACGTTTTTTCCACGTGTCTTGACATCCAATGTATCCCTGCAAAGTTTGGTGAAGATCTGAGTATGTAGTTTTTGACCTTATATGGAACCTCCTATCTGAAAATTTGAAAATTCTTAAAAAATTCGACCAAAATCTTGATGTCCCCAATCCTATGTTTTGTATGTTTTTTCCACGTGTCTTGACATCCAATGTATCCATGCAAAGTTTGGTGAAGATCTGAGTATGTCGTTTTTGACCTTATCTGGAACCTCCTATCTGAAAATTTGAAAATTCTTAAAAAATCCGTCGAAAATCTTGATGTCTCCAATCTCTTGTTTTGTACATTTTTTTCCACGTGTCTTGACATCCAATGTATCCCTGCAATGTTTGGTGAAGATCTGAGTATGTAGTTTTTGACCTTATATGGAACCTCCTATCTGAAAATTTGAAAATTCTTAAAAAATTCGTTCAAAATCTTGATGTCTCCAATCTCTTGTTTTGTACGTTTTTTCCACGTGTCTTGACATCCAATGTATCCCTGCAAAGTTTGGTGAAGATCTGAGTATGTAGTTTTTGACCTTATACGTAACCTCCTTTCTGAAAATTTGAAAATTCTTAAAAAATTCGTCCAAAATCTTGATGTCTCCAATTTCTTGTTTTGTACGTTTTTCCCACGTGTCTTGACATCCAATGTATCCATGCAAAGTTTGGTGAAGATCTGAGTATGTCGTTTTTGACCTTATCTGGAACCTCCCATCTGAAAATTTGAAAATTCTTAAAAAATTCGTCGAAAATCTTGATGTCTCCAATGTCTTGTTTTGTACGTTTTTTCCACGTGTCTTGACATGCAAAGTATCCCTGCAACGTTTGGTGAAGATCTGAGTATGTAGTTTTTGACCTTATCTGGAACCTCCTATCTGAAAATTTGAAAATTCTTCAAAAATTCGTCCAAAATCTTGATGTCTCCAATCTCTTGTTTTGTTCGTTTTTTCCACGTGTCTTGACATCCAATGTATCCCTGCAAAGTTTGGTGAAGATCTGAGTATGTAGTTTTTGACCTTATCTGGAACCTCCCATCTGAAAATTCGAAAATTCCTAAAAAATCCGTCCAAAATCTTGATCACCCCAATCTCTTGTTTTATACGTTTTTTCCACGTGTCTTGACATCCAATGTATCCCTGCAAAGTTTGGTGAAGTTGTGAGTATGTAGTTTTTGACCTTATACGGAACCTCCTTTCTGAAAATTTGAAAATTCTTAAAAAATTCGTCCAAAATCTTGATGTCTCTAATTTCTTGTTTTGTACGTTTTTTCCACGTGTCTTGACATCCAATGTATCCATGCAAAGTTTGGTGAAGATCTGGGTATGTCGTTTTTGACCTTATCTGGAACCTCCCATCTGAGAATTTGAAAATTCTTAAAAAATTTGTCGAAAATCTTGATGTCTCCAATCTCTTGTTTTGTACATTTTTTCCACGTGTCTTGACATGCAAAGTATCCCTGCAACGTTTGGTGAAGATCTGAGTATGTAGTTTTTGACCTTATATGGAACCTCCTATCTGAAAATTTGAAAATTCTTAAAAAATTTGACCAAAATCTTGATATCCCCAATCCTATGTTTTGTATGTTTTTTCCACGTGTCTTGACATCCAATGTATCCCTGCAAAGTTTGGTGAAGATCTGAGTATGTAGTTTTAGACCTTATCTGGAACCTCCTATCTGAAAATTTGAAAATTTTTAAAAAATTCGTCCAAAATCTTGATGTCTCCAATCTCTTGTTTTGTACGTTTTTTCCACGTGTCTTGACCTCCAATGTATCCCTGCAATGTTTGGTGAAGATCTGAGTATGTAGTTTTTGACCTTATATGGAACCTCCTATCTGAAAATTTGAAAATTCTTAAAAAATTCGTCCAAAATCTTGATGTCTCCAATCTTTTGTTTTGTACGTTTTTTCCACGTGTCTTGACATCCAATGTATCCCTGCAAAGTTTGGTGAAGATCTGAGTATGTAGTTTTTGACCTTAAATGGAACCTCCTATCTGAAAATTTGAAAATTCTTAAAAAATTCGTCCAAAATCTTGATGTCTCCAATCTCATGGTTTGTATGTTTTCCCCACGTGTCTTGACATCCAATGTATCCCTGCAAAGTTTGGTGAAGATCTGAGTATGTAGTTTTTGACCTTATCTGGAACCTCATTTCTGAAAATTTGAAAATTCCTCAAAAATTCGTCCAAAATCTTGATGTCTCCAATCTCTTGTTTTGTACGTTTTTTCCACGTGTCTTGACATCCAATGTGTCCCTGCAAAGTTTGGTGAAGATCTGAGTATGTAGTTTTTGACCTTATCTGGAACCTCCTATCTGAAAATTTGAAAATTCTTAAAAAATTCGTCCAAAATCTTGATGTCTCCAATCTCTTGTTTTGTACGTTTTTTCCACGTGTCTTGACATCCAATGTATCCCTGCAACGTTTGGTGAAGATCTGAGTATGTAGTTTTTGACCTTATCTGGAACCTCCTATCTGAAAATTTGAAAATTCTTAAAAAATTCGACCAAAATCTTGATGTCCCCAATTCTATGTTTTGTATGTTTTTTCCACGTGTCTTGACATCCAATGTATCCATGCAAAGTTTGGTGAAGATCTGAGTATGTCGTTTTTGACCTTATCTGGAACCTCCCATCTGAAAATTTGAAAATTCTTAAAAAATTCGTCCGAAATCTTGATGTCTCCAATGTCTTGTTTTGTACGTTTTTTCCACGTGTCTTGACATGCAAAGTATCCCTGCAACGTTTGGTGAAGATCTGAGTATGTAGTTTTTGACCTTATCTGGAACCTCCTATCTGAAAATTTGAAAATTCTTCAAAAATTCGTCCAAAATCTTGATGTCTCCAATCTCTTGTTTTGTTCGTTTTTTCCACGTGTCTTGACATCAAATGTATCCCTGCAAAGTTTGGTGAAGATCTGAGTATGTAGTTTTTGACCTTATCTGGAACCTCCCATCTGAAAATTCGAAAATTCTTAAAAAATCCGTCCAAAATCTTGATGACCCCAATCTCTTGTTTTATACGTTTTTTCCACGTGTCTTGACATCCAATGTATCCCTGCAAAGTTTGGTGAAGATGTGAGTATGTAGTTTTTGACCTTATACGGAACCTCCTTTCTGAAAATTTGAAAAATCTTAAAAAATTCGTCCAAAATCTTGATGTCTCTAATTTCTTGTTTTGTACGTTTTTTCCACGTGTCTTGACATCCAATGTATCCATGCAAAGTTTGGTGAAGATCTGAGTATGTCGTTTTTGACCTTATCTGGAACCTCCCATCTGAAAATTTGAAAATTCTTAAAAAATTTGTCGAAAATCTTGATGTCTCCAATCTCTTGTTTTGTACGTTTTTTCCACGTGTCTTGACATGCAAAGTATCCCAGCAACGTTTGGTGAAGATCTGAGTATGTAGTTTTTGACCTTATATGGAACCTCCTATCTGAAAATTTGAAAATTCTTAAAAAATTTGACCAAAATCTTGATATCCCCAATCCTATGTTTTGTATGTTTTTTCCACGTGTCTTGACATCCAATGTATCCCTGCAAAGTTTGGTGAAGATCTGAGTATGTAGTTTTAGACCTTATCTGGAACCTCCTATCTGAAAATTTGAAAATTCTTAAAAAATTCGTCCAAAATCTTGATGTCTCCAATGTCTTGTTTTGTACGTTTTTTCCACGTGTCTTGACATGCAAAGTATCCCTGCAACGTTTGGTGAAGATCTGAGTATGTAGTTTTTGACCTTATCTGGAACCTCCTATCTGAAAATTTGAAAATTCTTCAAAAATTCGTCCAAAATCTTGATGTCTCCAATCTCTTGTTTTGTTCGTTTTTTCCACGTGTCTTGACATCAAATGTATCCCTGCAAAGTTTGGTGAAGATCTGAGTATGTAGTTTTTGACCTTATCTGGAACCTCCCATCTGAAAATTCGAAAATTCCTAAAAAATCCGTCCAAAATCTTGATGACCCCAATCTCTTGTTTTATACGTTTTTTCCACGTGTCTTGACATCCAATGTATCCCTGCAAAGTTTGGTGAAGATGTGAGTATGTAGTTTTTGACCTTATACGGAACCTCCTTTCTGAAAATTTGAAAAATCTTAAAAAATTCGTCCAAAATCTTGATGTCTCTAATTTCTTGTTTTGTACGTTTTTTCCAAGTGTCTTGACATCCAATGTATCCATGCAATGTTTGGTGAAGATCTGAGTATGTAGTTTTTGACCTTATATGGAACCTCCTATCTGAAAATTTGAAAATTCTTAAAAAATTCGTCCAAAATCTTGATGTCTCCAATCTTTTGTTTTGTACGTTTTTTCCACGTGTCTTGACATCCAATGTATCCCTGCAAAGTTTGGTGAAGATCTGAGTATGTAGTTTTTGACCTTAAATGGAACCTCCTATCTGAAAATTTGAAAATTCTTAAAAAATTCGTCCAAAATCTTGATGTCTCCAATCTCTTGGTTTGTATGTTTTCCCCACGTGTCTTGACATCCAATGTATCCCTGCAAAGTTTGGTGAAGATCTGAGTATGTAGTTTTTGACCTTATCTGGAACCTCATTTCTGAAAATTTGAAAATTCCTCAAAAATTCGTCCAAAATCTTGATGTCTCCAATCTCTTGTTTTGTACGTTTTTTCCACGTGTCTTGACATCCAATGTGTCCCTGCAAAGTTTGGTGAAGATTTGAGTATGTAGTTTTTGACCTTATCTGGAACCTCCTATCTGAAAATTTGAAAATTCTTAAAAAATTCGTCCAAAATCTTGATGTCTCCAATCTCTTGTTTTGTACGTTTTTTCCACGTGTCTTGACATCCAATGTATCCCTGCAACGTTTGGTGAAGATCTGAGTATGTAGTTTTTGACCTTATCTGGAACCTCCTATCTGAAAATTTGAAAATTCTTAAAAAATTCGACCAAAATCTTGATGTCCCCAATTCTATGTTTTGTATGTTTTTTCCACGTGTCTTGACATCCAATGTATCCATGCAAAGTTTGGTGAAGATCTGAGTATGTCGTCTTTGACCTTATCTGGAACCTCCTATCTGAAAATTTGAAAATTCTTAAAAAATTCGTCCGAAATCTTGATGTCTCCAATCTCTGGTTTTGTACGTTTTTCCACGTGTCTTGACATCCAATGTATCCCTGCAATGTTTGGTGAAGATCTGAGTATGCAGTTTTTGACCTTATCTGGAACATCCTTTCTGAAAATTTGAAAATTCTTAAAAAATTTGACCAAAATCTTGATGTCCCCAATCCTATGTTTTGTATGTTTTTTCCACGTGTCTTGACATCCAATGTATCCCTGCAAAGTTTGGTGAAGATCTGAGTACGTCGTTTTTGACCTTATCTGGAACATCCTTTCTGAAAATTTGAAAATTCTTAAAAAATTCGTCCAAAATCTTGATGTCTCCAATCTCTTGTTTTGTACGTTTTTTCCACGTGTCTTGACATCCAATGTATCCCTGCAAAGTTTGGTGAAGATCTGAGTATGTAGTTTTTGACCTTATATGGAACCTCCTCTCTGAAAATTTGAAAATTCCTCAAAAATTCGTCCAAAATCTTGATGTCTCCAATCTCTTGTTTTGTACGTTTTTTCCACGTGTCTTGACATCCAATGTGTCCCTGCAAAGTTTGGTGAAGATCTGAGTATGTAGTTTTTGACCTTATCTGGAACCTCCTATCTGAAAATTTGAAAATTCTTAAAAAAATCGTCCAAAATCTTGATGTCTCCAATCTCTTGTTTTGTACGTTTTTTCCACGTGTCTTGACATCCAATGTATCCCTGCAAAGTTTGGTGAAGATCTGAGTATGTAGTTTTTGACCTTATATGGAACCTCCTATCTGAAAATTTGAAAATTCTTAAAAAATTTGACCAAAATCTTGATGTCCCCAATCCTATGTTTTGTATGATTTTCCCGCGTGTCTTGACATCCAATGTATCCCTGCAAAGTTTGGTGAAGATCTGAGTATGTAGTTTTTGACCTTATCTGGAACCTCCTATCTGAAAATTTGAAAATTCTTAAAAAATTCGTCCGAAATCTTGATGTCTCCAATCTCTTGTTTTGTACGTTTTTCCACGTGTCTTGACATCCAATGTATCCCTGCAATGTTTGGTGAAGATCTGAGTATGTAGTTTTTGACCTTATATGGAACCTCCTATCTGAAAATTTGAAAATTCATAAAAAATTTGACCAAAATCTTGATGTCCCCAATCCTATGTTTTGTATGTTTTTTCCACGTGTCTTGACATCCAATGTATCCCTGCAAAGTTTGGTGAAGATCTGAGTATGTCGTTTTTGACCTTATCTGGAACCTGAAAATTTGAAAATTCTTAAAAAATTTGACCAAAATCTTGATGTCCCCAATCCTAGGTCTTGTATGTTTTTTCCACGTGTCTTGACATCCAATCCCTGCAAAGTTTGGTGAAGATCTGAGTATGTAGTTTTTGACCTTAATGGAACCTCCTATCTGAAAATTTGAAAATTCTTAAAAAATTCGTTCAAAATCTTGATGTCTCCAATCTTCTGTTTTGTACGTTTTTTCCACGTGTCTTGACATCCAATGTATCCCTGCAAAGTTTGGTGAAGATCTGAGTATGTAGTTTTTGACCATATCTGGAACCTCCCATCTGAAAATTTGAAAATTCCTAAAAAATCCGTCCAAAATATTGATGACCCCAATCTCTTGTTTTGTACGTTTTTTCCACGTGTCTTGACATCCAATGTATCCCTGCAAAGTTTGGTGAAGATCTGAGTATGTCGTTTTTGACCTTATCTGGAACCTCCCATCTGAAAATTTGAAAATTCTTCAAAAATTCGTCGAAAATCTTGATGTCTCCAATCTCTTGTTTTGTACGTTTTTTCCACGTGTCTTGACATCCAATGTATCCCTGCAATGTTTGGTGAAGATCTGAGTATGTAGTTTTTGACCTTATATGGAACCTCCTATCTGAAAATTTGAAAATTCTTAAAAAATTTGACCAAAATCTTGATATCCCCAATCCTATGTTTTGTATGTTTTTTCCACGTGTCTTGACATCCAATGTATCCCTGCAAAGTTTGGTGAAGATCTGAGTATGTAGTTTTTGACCTTATCTGGAACCTCCTATCTGAAAAATTGAAATTTTTTAAAAAATTCGTCCAAAATCTTGTTGTCTCCAATCTCTTGTTTTGTACGTTTTTTCCACGTGTCTCGACCTCCAATATATCCCTGCAAAGTTTGGTGAAGATCTGAGTATGTCGTTTTTGACCTTATCTGGAACATCCTTTCTGAAAATTTGAAAATTCTTAAAAAATTCGTCCAAAATCTTGATGTCTCCAATCTCTTGTTTTGTACGTTTTTTCCACGTGTCTTGACATCCAATGTATCCCTGCAAAGTTTGGTGAAGATCTGAGTATGTCGTTTTTGACCTTATCTGGAACCTCCTATCTGAAAATTTGAAAATTCTTAAAAAATTCGTCGAAAATCTTGATGTCTCCGATCTCTTGTTTTGTACGTTTTTTCCACGTGTCTTGACATGCAAAGTATTCCTGCATAGTTTGGTGAAGATCTGAGTATGTAGTTTTTGACCTTATCTGGCACCTCATTTCTGAAAATTTGAAAATTCCTCAAAAATTCGTCCAAAATCTTGATGTCTCCAATCTCTTGTTTTGTACGTTTTTCCCACGTGTCTTGTTATCCAATGTATCCCTGCAAAGTTTGGTGAAGATCTGAGTATGTAGTTTTTGACCTTATCTGACACCTCATTTCTGAAAATTTGAAAATTCCACAAAAATTCGTCCAAAATCTTGATGTCTCCAATCTCTTGTTTTGTACGTTTTTTCCACGTGTCTTGACATCCAATGTATCCCTGCAAAGTATGGTGAAGATCTGAGTATGTCGTTTTTGACCTTATCTGGAACCTCCTATCTGAAAATTTGAAAATTCTTAAAAAATTCGTCCAAAATCTTGATGTCTCCAATCTCTTGTTTTGTACGTTTTTTCCACGTGTCTTGACATCCAATGTATCCCTGCAAAGTTTGGTGAAGATCTGAGTATGTAGTTTTTGACCTTATATGGAACCTCCTATCTGAAAATTTGAAAATTCTTAAAAAATTCGACCAAAATCTTGATGTCCCCAATCCTATGTTTTGTATGTTTTTTCCACGTGTCTTGACATCCAATGTATCCATTCAAAGTTTGGTGAAGATCTGAGTATGTAGTTTTTGACCTTATATGGAACCTCCTATCTGAAAATTTGAAAATTCTTAAAAAATTCGTTCAAAATCTTGATGTCTCCAATCTCTTGTTTTGTACGTTTTTTCCACGTGTCTTGACATCCAATGTATCACTGCAAAGTTTGGTGAAGATCTGAGTATGTAGTTTTTGACCTTATCTGGAACCTCCCATCTGAGAATTTGAAAATTCCTAAAAAATCCGTCCAAAATCTTGATGACCCCAATCTCTTGTTTTGTACGTTTTTTCCACGTGTCTTGACATCCAATGTATCCCTGCAAAGTTTGGCGAAGATCTGAGTATGTAGTTTTTGACCTTATACGGAACCTCCTTTCTGAAAATTTGAAAATTCTTAAAAAATTAATCCAAAATCTTGATGTCTCCAATTTCTTGTTTTGTACGTTTTTTCCACGTGTCTTGACATCCAATGTATCCATGCAAAGTTTGGTGAAGATCTGAGTATGTCGTTTTTGACCTTATCTGGAACCTTCCATCTGAAAATTTGAAAATTCTTAAAAAATTTGTCGAAAATCTTGATGTCTCCAATCTCTTGTTTTGTACGTTTTTTCCACGTGTCTTGACATGCAAAGAATCCCTGCAACGTTTGGTGAAGATCTGAGTATGTAGTTTTTGACCTTATCTGGAACCTCCTATCTGAAAATTTGAAAATTCTTAAAAAATTCGACAAAAATCTTGATGTCCCCAATTCTATGTTTTGTATGTTTTTTCCACGTGTCTTGACATCCAATGTATCCATGCAAAGTTTGGTGAAGATCTGAGTATGTCGTTTTTGACCTTATCTGGAACCTCCCATCTGAAAATTTGAAAATTCTTAAAAAATTCGTCCGAAACCTTGATGTCTCCAATCTCTTGTTTTGTACGTTTTTTCCACGTGTCTTGACATCCAATGTATCCCTGCAATGTTTGGTGAAGATCTGAGTATGTAGTTTTTTACCTTATATGGAACCTCCTATCTGAAAATTTGAAAATTCTTAAAAAATTTGACCAAAATCTTGATGTCCCCAATCCTATGTTTTGTATGTTTTTTCCACGTGTCTTGACATCCAATGTATCCCTGCAAAGTTTGGTGAAGATCTGAGTATGTCGTTTTTGACCTTATCTGGAACATCCTTTCTGAAAATTTGAAAATTCTTAAAAAATTCGTCCAAAATCTTGATGTCTCCAATCTCTTGTTTTGTACGTTTTTTCCACGTGTCTTGACATCCAATGTATCCCTGCAAAGTTTGGTGAAGATCTGAGTATGTAGTTTTTGACCTTATATGGAACCTCCTATCTGAAAATTTGAAAATTCTTAAAAAATTCGTCCAAAATCTTGATGTCTCCAATCTCTTGGTTTGTATGTTTTCCCCACGTGTCTTGACATCCAATGTATCCCTGCAAAGTTTGGTGAAGATCTGAGTATGTAGTTTTTGACCTTATCTGGAACCTCATTTCTGAGAATTTGAAAATTCCTCAAAAATTCGTCCAAAATCTTGATGTCTCCAATCTCTTGTTTTGTACGTTTTTTCCACGTGTCTTGACATCCAATGTGTCCCTGCAAAGTTTGGTGAAGATCTGAGTATGTAGTTTTTGACCTTATCTGGAACCTCCTATCTGAAAATTTGAAAATTCTCAAAAAAATCGTCCAAAATCTTGATGTCTCCAATCTCTTGTTTTGTACGTTTTTTCCACGTGTCTTGACATCCAATGTATCCCTGCATAGTTTGGTGAAGATCTGAGTATGTAGTTTTTGACCTTATATGGAACCTCCTATCTGAAAATTTGAAAATTCTTAAAAAATTTGACCAAAATCTTGATGTCCCCAATCCTATGTTTTGTATGTTTTTCCCGCGTGTCTTGACATCCAATGTATCCCTGCAAAGTTTGGTGAAGATCTGAGTATGTAGTTTTTGACCTTATCTGGAACCTCCTATCTGAAAATTTGAAAATTCTTAAAAAATTCGTCCGAAATCTTGATGTCTCAAATCTCTTGTTTTGTACGTTTTTCCACGTGTCTTGACATCCAATGTATCCCTGCAATGTTTGGTGAAGATCTGAGTATGTAGTTTTTGACCTTATATGGAACATCCTATCTGAAAATTTGAAAATTCTTAAAAAATTTGACCAAAATCTTGATGTCCCCAATCCTATGTTTTGTATGTTTTTTCCACGTGTCTTGACATCCAATGTATCCCTGCAAAGTTTGGTGAAGATCTGAGTATGTCGTTTTTGACCTTATCTGGAACATCCTTTCTGAAAATTTGAAAATTCTTAAAAAATTCGTCCAAAATCTTGATGTCTCCAATCTCTTGTTTTGTACGTTTTTTCCACGTGTCTTGACATCCAATGTGTCCCTGCAAAGTTTGGTGAAGATCTGAGTATGTAGTTTTTGACCTTATCTGGAACCTCCTATCTGAAAATTTGAAAATTCTTAAAAAATTCGTCCAAAATCTTGATGTCTCCAATCTCTTGTTTTGTACGTTTTTTCCACGTGTCTTGACATCCAATGTATCCCTGCATAGTTTGGTGAAGATCTGAGTATGTAGTTTTTGACCTTATATGGAACCTCCTTTCTGAAAATTTGAAAATTCTTAAAAAATTCGTCCAAAATCTTGATGTCTCCAATCTCTTGGTTTGTACGTTTTTTCCACGTGTCTTGACATCCAATGTATCCATGCAAAGTTTGGTGAAGATCTGAGTATGTCGTTTTTGACCTTATCTGGAACCTCCCATCTGAAAATTTGAAAATTCTTAAAAAATTCGTCGAAAATCTTGATGTCTCCAATCTCTTGTTTTGTACGTTTTTTCCACGTGTCTTGACATGCAAAGTATCCCTGCAACGTTTGGTGAAGATCTGAGTATGTACTTTTTGACCTTATTTGGAACCTCCTATCTGAAAATTTGAAAATTCTTCAAAAATTCGTCCAAAATCTTGATGTCTCCAATCTCTTGTTTTGTACGTTTTTTCCACGTGTCTTGACATCCAATGTATCCCTGCAATGTTTGGTGAAGATCTGAGTATGTAGTTTTTGACCTTATATGGAACCTCCTATCTGAAAATTTGAAAATTCTTAAAAAATTTGACCAAAATCTTGATGTCCCCAATCCTATGTTTTGTATGTTTTTTCCACGTGTCTTGACATCCAATGTATCCCTGCAAAGTTCGGTGAAGATCTGAGTATGTAGTTTTTTACCTTATATGGAACCTCCTATCTGAAAATTTGAAAATTCTTAAAAAATCGACCAAAATCTTGATGTCCCGAATCTTATGTTTTGTATGTTTTTTCCACGTGTCTTGACATCCAATGTATTCCTGCAAAGTTTGGTGAAGATCTCAGTATGTCGTTTTTGACCTTATCTGGAACCTCCCATCTGAAAATTTGAAAATTCTTAAAAAATCCGTCCAAAATCTTGATCACCCCAATCTCTTGTTTTGTACGTTTTTTCCACGTGTCTTGACATCCAATGTATCCCTGCAAAGTTTGGTGAAGATCTGAGTATGTAGTTTTTGACCTTATCTGGAACCTCCCATCTGAAAATTTGAAAATTCCTAAAAAATCCGTCCAAAATCTTGATGACCCCAATCCCATGTTTTGTACGTTTTTTCCACGTGTCTTGACATCCAATGTATCCCTGCAAAGTTTGGTGAAGATCTGAGTATGTAGTTTTTGACCTTATCTGGAACCGCATTTCTGAAAATTTGAAAATTCTTAAAAAATTCGTCCAAAATCTTGATGTCTCCAATCTCTTGTTTTGTACGTTTTTTCCACGTGTCTTAACATCCAATGTATTCCTGCAAAGTTTGGTGAAGATCTGAGTATGTAGTTTTTGACCTTATATGGAACCTGAAAATTTGAAAATTCTTAAAAAATTTGACCAAAATCTTGATGTCCCCAATCCTAGGTCTTGTATGTTTTTTCCACGTGTCTTGACATCCAATGTATCCCTGCAAAGTTTGGTGAAGATCTGAGTATGTAGTTTTTGACCTTATATGGAACCTCCTATCTGAAAATTTGAAAATTCTTAAAAAATTCGACCAAAATCTTGATGTCCCCAATTCTATGTTTTGTATGTTTTTTCCACGTGTCTTGACATCCAATGTATCCATGCAAAGTTTGGTGAAGATCTGAGTATGTCGTTTTTGACCTTATCTGGAACCTCCTATCTGAAAATTTGAAAATTCTTAAAAAATTCGTCCGAAATCTTGATGTCTCCAATCTCTTGTTTTGTACGTTTTTCCACGTGTCTTGACATCCAATGTATCCCTGCAATGTTTGGTGAAGATCTGAGTATGTAGTTTTTGACCTTATATGGAACCTCCTATCTGAAAATTTGAAAATTCTTAAAAAATTTGACCAAAATCTTGATGTCCCCAATCCTATGTTTTGTATGTTTTTTCCACGTGTCTTGACATCCAATGTATCCCTGCAAAGTTTGGTGAAGATCTGAGTATGTCGTTTTTGACCTTATCTGGAACATCCTTTCTGAAAATTTGAAAATTCTTAAAAAATTCGTCCAAAATCTTGATGTCTCCAATCTCTTGTTTTGTACGTTTTTTCCACGTGTCTTGACATCCAATGTATCCCTGCAAAGTTTGGTGAAGATCTGAGTATGTAGTTTTTGACCTTATATGGAACCTCCTCTCTGAAAATTTGAAAATTCCTCAAAAATTCGTCCAAAATCTTGATGTCTCCAATCTCTTGTTTTGTACGTTTTTTCCACGTGTCTTGACATCCAATGTGTCCCTGCAAAGTTTGGTGAAGATCTGAGTATGTAGTTTTTGACCTTATCTGGAACCTCCTATCTGAAAATTTGAAAATTCTTAAAAAATCGTCCAAAATCTTGATGTCTCCAATCTCTTGTTTTGTACGTTTTTTCCACGTGTCTTGACATCCAATGTATCCCTGCAAAGTTTGGTGAAGATCTGAGTATGTAGTTTTTGACCTTATATGGAACCTCCTATCTGAAAATTTGAAAATTCTTAAAAAATTTGACCAAAATCTTGATGTCCCCAATCCTATGTTTTGTATGTTTTTCCCGCGTGTCTTGACATCCAATGTATCCCTGCAAAGTTTGGTGAAGATCTGAGTATGTAGTTTTTGACCTTATCTGGAACCTCCCATCTGAAAATTTGAAAATTCCTAAAAAATCCGTCCAAAATATTGATGACCCCAATCTCTTGTTTTGTACGTTTTTTCCACGTGTCTTGACATCCAATGTATCCCTGCAAAGTTTGGTGAAGATCTGAGTATGTCGTTTTTGACCTTATCTGGAACCTCCCATCTGAAAATTTGAAAATTCTTCAAAAATTCGTCGAAAATCTTGATGTCTCCAATCTCTTGTTTTGTACGTTTTTCCACGTGTCTTGACATCCAATGTATCCCTGCAATGTTTGGTGAAGATCTGAGTATGTAGTTTTTGACCTTATATGGAACCTCCTATCTGAAAATTTGAAAATTCTTAAAAAATTTGACCAAAATCTTGATGTCCCCAATCCTATGTTTTGTATGTTTTTTCCACGTGTCTTGACATCCAATGTATCCCTGCAAAGTTTGGTGAAGATCTGAGTATGTCGTTTTTGACCTTATCTGGAACCTGAAAATTTGAAAATTCTTAAAAAATTTGACCAAAATCTTGATGTCCCCAATCCTAGGTCTTGTATGTTTTTTCCACGTGTCTTGACATCCAATGTATCCCTGCAAAGTTTGGTGAAGATCTGAGTATGTAGTTTATGACCTTAATGGAACCTCCTATCTGAAAATTTGAAAATTCTTAAAAAATTCGTTCAAAATCTTGATGTCTCCAATCTTCTGTTTTGTACGTTTTTTCCACGTGTCTTGACATCCAATGTATCCCTGCAAAGTTTGGTGAAGATCTGAGTATGTAGTTTTTGACCTTATCTGGAACCTCCCATCTGAAAATTTGAAAATTCTTAAAAAATTTGACCAAAATCTTGATGTCCCCAATCCTATGTTTTGTATGTTTTTTCCACGTGTCTTGACATCCAATGTATCCCTGCAAAGTTCGGTGAAGATCTGAGTATGTAGTTTTTTACCTTATATGGAACCTCCTATCTGAAAATTTGAAAATTCTTAAAAAATCGACCAAAATCTTGATGTCCCGAATCTTATGTTTTGTATGTTTTTTCCACGTGTCTTGACATCCAATGTATTCCTGCAAAGTTTGGTGAAGATCTCAGTATGTCGTTTTTGACCTTATCTGGAACCTCCCATCTGAAAATTTGAAAATTCTTAAAAAATCCGTCCAAAATCTTGATCACCCCAATCTCTTGTTTTGTACGTTTTTTCCACGTGTCTTGACATCCAATGTATCCCTGCAAAGTTTGGTGAAGATCTGAGTATGTAGTTTTTGACCTTATCTGGAACCTCCCATCTGAAAATTTGAAAATTCCTAAAAAATCCGTCCAAAATCTTGATGACCCCAATCCCATGTTTTGTACGTTTTTTCCACGTGTCTTGACATCCAATGTATCCCTGCAAAGTTTGGTGAAGATCTGAGTATGTAGTTTTTGACCTTATCTGGAACCGCATTTCTGAAAATTTGAAAATTCTTAAAAAATTCGTCCAAAATCTTGATGTCTCCAATCTCTTGTTTTGTACGTTTTTTCCACGTGTCTTAACATCCAATGTATTCCTGCAAAGTTTGGTGAAGATCTGAGTATGTAGTTTTTGACCTTATATGGAACCTGAAAATTTGAAAATTCTTAAAAAATTTGACCAAAATCTTGATGTCCCCAATCCTAGGTCTTGTATGTTTTTTCCACGTGTCTTGACATCCAATGTATCCCTGCAAAGTTTGGTGAAGATCTGAGTATGTAGTTTTTGACCTTATATGGAACCTCCTATCTGAAAATTTGAAAATTCTTAAAAAATTCGACCAAAATCTTGATGTCCCCAATTCTATGTTTTGTATGTTTTTTCCACGTGTCTTGACATCCAATGTATCCATGCAAAGTTTGGTGAAGATCTGAGTATGTCGTTTTTGACCTTATCTGGAACCTCCTATCTGAAAATTTGAAAATTCTTAAAAAATTCGTCCGAAATCTTGATGTCTCCAATCTCTTGTTTTGTACGTTTTTCCACGTGTCTTGACATCCAATGTATCCCTGCAATGTTTGGTGAAGATCTGAGTATGTAGTTTTTGACCTTATATGGAACCTCCTATCTGAAAATTTGAAAATTCTTAAAAAATTTGACCAAAATCTTGATGTCCCCAATCCTATGTTTTGTATGTTTTTTCCACGTGTCTTGACATCCAATGTATCCCTGCAAAGTTTGGTGAAGATCTGAGTATGTCGTTTTTGACCTTATCTGGAACATCCTTTCTGAAAATTTGAAAATTCTTAAAAAATTCGTCCAAAATCTTGATGTCTCCAATCTCTTGTTTTGTACGTTTTTTCCACGTGTCTTGACATCCAATGTATCCCTGCAAAGTTTGGTGAAGATCTGAGTATGTAGTTTTTGACCTTATATGGAACCTCCTCTCTGAAAATTTGAAAATTCCTCAAAAATTCGTCCAAAATCTTGATGTCTCCAATCTCTTGTTTTGTACGTTTTTTCCACGTGTCTTGACATCCAATGTGTCCCTGCAAAGTTTGGTGAAGATCTGAGTATGTAGTTTTTGACCTTATCTGGAACCTCCTATCTGAAAATTTGAAAATTCTTAAAAAATCGTCCAAAATCTTGATGTCTCCAATCTCTTGTTTTGTACGTTTTTTCCACGTGTCTTGACATCCAATGTATCCCTGCAAAGTTTGGTGAAGATCTGAGTATGTAGTTTTTGACCTTATATGGAACCTCCTATCTGAAAATTTGAAAATTCTTAAAAAATTTGACCAAAATCTTGATGTCCCCAATCCTATGTTTTGTATGTTTTTCCCGCGTGTCTTGACATCCAATGTATCCCTGCAAAGTTTGGTGAAGATCTGAGTATGTAGTTTTTGACCTTATCTGGAACCTCCCATCTGAAAATTTGAAAATTCCTAAAAAATCCGTCCAAAATATTGATGACCCCAATCTCTTGTTTTGTACGTTTTTTCCACGTGTCTTGACATCCAATGTATCCCTGCAAAGTTTGGTGAAGATCTGAGTATGTCGTTTTTGACCTTATCTGGAACCTCCCATCTGAAAATTTGAAAATTCTTCAAAAATTCGTCGAAAATCTTGATGTCTCCAATCTCTTGTTTTGTACGTTTTTCCACGTGTCTTGACATCCAATGTATCCCTGCAATGTTTGGTGAAGATCTGAGTATGTAGTTTTTGACCTTATATGGAACCTCCTATCTGAAAATTTGAAAATTCTTAAAAAATTTGACCAAAATCTTGATGTCCCCAATCCTATGTTTTGTATGTTTTTTCCACGTGTCTTGACATCCAATGTATCCCTGCAAAGTTTGGTGAAGATCTGAGTATGTCGTTTTTGACCTTATCTGGAACCTGAAAATTTGAAAATTCTTAAAAAATTTGACCAAAATCTTGATGTCCCCAATCCTAGGTCTTGTATGTTTTTTCCACGTGTCTTGACATCCAATGTATCCCTGCAAAGTTTGGTGAAGATCTGAGTATGTAGTTTATGACCTTAATGGAACCTCCTATCTGAAAATTTGAAAATTCTTAAAAAATTCGTTCAAAATCTTGATGTCTCCAATCTTCTGTTTTGTACGTTTTTTCCACGTGTCTTGACATCCAATGTATCCCTGCAAAGTTTGGTGAAGATCTGAGTATGTAGTTTTTGACCTTATCTGGAACCTCCCATCTGAAAATTTGAAAATTCTTAAAAAATTTGACCAAAATCTTGATATCCCCAATCCTATGTTTTGTATGTTTTTTCCACGTGTCTTGACATCCAATGTATCCCTGCAAAGTTTGGTGAAGATCTGAGTATGTAGTTTTTGACCTTATCTGGAACCTCCTATCTGAAAAATTGAAAATTTTTAAAAAATTCTTCCAAAATCTTGTTGTCTCCAATCTCTTGTTTTGTACGTTTTTTCCACGTGTCTCGACCTCCAATATATCCCTGCAAAGTTTGGTGAAGATCTGAGTATGTCGTTTTTGACCTTATCTGGAACATCCTTTCTGAAAATTTGAAAATTCTTAAAAAATTCGTCCAAAATCTTGATGTCTCCAATCTCTTGTTTTGTACGTTTTTTCCACGTGTCTTGACATCCAATGTATCCATGCAAAGTTTGGTGAAGATCTGAGTATGTCGTTTTTGACCTTATCTGGAACCTCCTATCTGAAAATTTGAAAATTCTTGAAAAATTCGTCGAAAATCTTGATGTCTCCGATCTCTTGTTTTGTACGTTTTTTCCACGTGTCTTGACATGCAAAGTATTCCTGCAAAGTTTGGTGAAGAACTGAGTATGTAGTTTTTGACCTCATCTGGAACCTCCCATCTGAAAATTTGAAAATTCTTAAAAAATTCGTCCAAAATCTTGATGTCTCCAATCTCTTGTTTTGTACGTTTTTTCCACGTGTCTTGACATCCAATGTATCCCTGCATAGTTTGGTGAAGATCTGAGTATGTAGTTTTTGACCTTATCTGGCACCTCATTTCTGAAAATTTGAAAATTCCTCAAAAATTCGTCCAAAATCTTGATGTCTCCAATCTCTTGTTTTGTACGTTTTTCCCACGTGTCTTGTTATCCAATGTATCCCTGCAAAGTTTGGTGAAGATCTGAGTATGTAGTTTTTGACCTTATCTGGCACCTCATTTCTGAAAATTTGAAAATTCCACAAAAATTCGTCCAAAATCTTGATGTCTCCAATCTCTTGTTTTGTACGTTTTTTCCACGTGTCTTGACATCCAATGTATCCCTGCAAAGTATGGTGAAGATCTGAGTATGTCGTTTTTGACCTTATCTGGAACCTCCTATCTGAAAATTTGAAAATTCTTAAAAAATTCGTCCAAAATCTTGATGTCTCCAATCTCTTGTTTTGTACGTTTTTTCCACGTGTCTTGACATCCAATGTATCCCTGCAAAGTTTGGTGAAGATCTGAGTATGTAGTTTTTGACCTTATATGGAACCTCCTATCTGAAAATTTGAAAATTCTTAAAAAATTCGACCAAAATCTTGATGTCCCCAATCCTATGTTTTGTATGTTTTTTCCACGTGTCTTGGCATCCAATGTATCCATTCAAAGTTTGGTGAAGATCTGAGTATGTAGTTTTTGACCTTATATGGAACCTCCTATCTGAAAATTTGAAAATTCTTAAAAAATTCGTTCAAAATCTTGATGTCTCCAATCTCTTGTTTTGTACGTTTTTTCCACGTGTCTTGACATCCAATGTATCACTGCAAAGTTTGGTGAAGATCTGAGTATGTAGTTTTTGACCTTATCTGGAACCTCCCATCTGAGAATTTGAAAATTCCTAAAAAATCCGTCCAAAATCTTGATGACCCCAATCTCTTGTTTTGTACGTTTTTTCCACGTGTCTTGACATCCAATGTATCCCTGCAAAGTTTGGCGAAGATCTGAGTATGTAGTTTTTGACCTTATACGGAACCTCCTTTCTGAAAATTTGAAAATTCTTAAAAAATTCGTCCAAAATCTTGATGTCTCCAATTTCTTGTTTTGTACGTTTTTTCCACGTGTCTTGACATCCAATGTATCCATGCAAAGTTTGGTGAAGATCTGAGTATGTCGTTTTTGACCTTATCTGGAACCTTCCATCTGAAAATTTGAAAATTCTTAAAAAATTTGTCGAAAATCTTGATGTCTCCAATCTCTTGTTTTGTACGTTTTTTCCACGTGTCTTGACATGCAAAGTATCCCTGCAACGTTTGGTGAAGATCTGAGTATGTAGTTTTTGACCTTATCTGGCACCTCATTTCTGAAAATTTGAAAATTCTTAAAAAATTCGTCCAAAATCTTGATGTCTCCAATCTCTTGTTTTGTACGTTTTTTCCACGTGTCTTGACATCCAATGTATCCCTGCAAAGTTTGGTGAAGATCTGAGTATGTAGTTTTTGACCTTATATGGAACCTCCTATCTGAAAATTTGAAAATTCTTAAAAAATTCGACCAAAATCTTGATGTCCCCAATCCTATGTTTTGTATGTTTTTTCCACGTGTCTTGACATCCAATGTATCCATTCAAAGTTTGGTGAAGATCTGAGTATGTAGTTTTTGACCTTATATGGAACCTCCTATCTGAAAATTTGAAAATTCTTAAAAAATTCGTTCAAAATCTTGATGTCTCCAATCTCTTGTTTTGTACGTTTTTTCCACGTGTCTTGACATCCAATGTATCACTGCAAAGTTTGGTGAAGATCTGAGTATGTAGTTTTTGACCTTATCTGGAACCTCCCATCTGAGAATTTGAAAATTCCTAAAAAATCCGTCCAAAATCTTGATGACCCCAATCTCTTGTTTTGTACGTTTTTTCCACGTGTCTTGACATCCAATGTATCCCTGCAAAGTTTGGCGAAGATCTGAGTATGTAGTTTTTGACCTTATACGGAACCTCCTTTCTGAAAATTTGAAAATTCTTAAAAAATTCGTCCAAAATCTTGATGTCTCCAATTTCTTGTTTTGTACGTTTTTTCCACGTGTCTTGACATCCAATGTATCCATGCAAAGTTTGGTGAAGATCTGAGTATGTCGTTTTTGACCTTATCTGGAACCTTCCATCTGAAAATTTGAAAATTCTTAAAAAATTTGTCGAAAATCTTGATGTCTCCAATCTCTTGTTTTGTACGTTTTTTCCACGTGTCTTGACATGCAAAGTATCCCTGCAACGTTTGGTGAAGATCTGAGTATGTAGTTTTTGACCTTATCTGGAACCTCCTATCTGAAAATTTGAAAATTCTTAAAAAATTCGACCAAAATCTTGATGTCCCCAATTCTATGTTTTGTATGTTTTTTCCACGTGTCTTGACATCCAATGTATCCATGCAAAGTTTGGTGAAGATCTGAGTATGTCGTTTTTGACCTTATCTGGAACCTCCTATCTGAAAATTTGAAAATTCTTAAAAAATTCGTCCGAAATCTTGATGTCTCCAATCTCTTGTTTTGTACGTTTTTCCACGTGTCTTGACATCCAATGTATCCCTGCAATGTTTGGTGAAGATCTGAGTATGTAGTTTTTGACCTTATATGGAACCTCCTATCTGAAAATTTGAAAATTCTTAAAAAATTTGACCAAAATCTTGATGTCCCCAATCCTATGTTTTGTATGTTTTTTCCACGTGTCTTGACATCCAATGTATCCCTGCAAAGTTTGGTGAAGATCTGAGTATGTCGTTTTTGACCTTATCTGGAACATCCTTTCTGAAAATTTGAAAATTCTTAAAAAATTCGTCCAAAATCTTGATGTCTCCAATCTCTTGTTTTGTACGTTTTTTCCACGTGTCTTGACATCCAATGTATCCCTGCAAAGTTTGGTGAAGATCTGAGTATGTAGTTTTTGACCTTATATGGAACCTCCTATCTGAAAATTTGAAAATTCTTAAAAAATTCGTCCAAAATCTTGATGTCTCCAATCTCTTGGTTTGTATTTTTTCCCCACGTGTCTTGACATCCAATGTATCCCTGCAAAGTTTGGTGAAGATCTGAGTATGTAGTTTTTGACCTTATCTGGAACCTCATTTCTGAGAATTTGAAAATTCCTCAAAAATTCGTCCAAAATCTTGATGTCTCCAATCTCTTGTTTTGTACGTTTTTTCCACGTGTCTTGACATCCAATGTGTCCCTGCAAAGTTTGGTGAAGATCTGAGTATGTAGTTTTTGACCTTATCTGGAACCTCCTATCTGAAAATTTGAAAATTCTTAAAAAAATCGTCCAAAATCTTGATGTCTCCAATCTCTTGTTTTGTACGTTTTTTCCACGTGTCTTGACATCCAATGTATCCCTGCATAGTTTGGTGAAGATCTGAGTATGTAGTTTTTGACCTTATATGGAACCTCCTATCTGAAAATTTGAAAATTCTTAAAAAATTTGACCAAAATCTTGATGTCCCCAATCCTATGTTTTGTATATTTTTCCCGCGTGTCTTGACATCCAATGTATCCCTGCAAAGTTTGGTGAAGATCTGAGTATGTAGTTTTTGACCTTATCTGGAACCTCCTATCTGAAAATTTGAAAATTCTTAAAAAATTCGTCCGAAATCTTGATGTCTCAAATCTCTTGTTTTGTACGTTTTTCCACGTGTCTTGACATCCAATGTATCCCTGCAATGTTTGGTGAAGATCTGAGTATGTAGTTTTTGACCTTATATGGAACATCCTATCTGAAAATTTGAAAATTCTTAAAAAATTTGACCAAAATCTTGATGTCCCCAATCCTATGTTTTGTATGTTTTTTCCACGTGTCTTGACATCCAATGTATCCCTGCAAAGTTTGGTGAAGATCTGAGTATGTCGTTTTTGACCTTATCTGGAACATCCTTTCTGAAAATTTGAAAATTCTTAAAAAATTCGTCCAAAATCTTGATGTCTCCAATCTCTTGTTTTGTACGTTTTTTCCACGGGTCTTGACATCCAATATATCCCTGCAAAGTTTGGTGAAGATCTGAGTATGTAGTTTTTGACCTTAAATGGAACCTCCTATCTGAAAATTTGAAAATTCTTAAAAAATTCGTCCAAAATCTTGATGTATCCAATCTCTTGGTTTGTATGTTTTCCCCACGTGTCTTGACATCCAATGTATCCCTGCAAAGTTTGGTGAAGATCTGAGTATGTAGTTTTTGACCTTATCTGGAACCTCATTTCTGAAAATTTGAAAATTCCTCAAAAATTCGTCCAAAATCTTGATGTCTCCAATCTCTTGTTTTGTACGTTTTTTCCACGTGTCTTGACATCCAATGTGTCCCTGCAAAGTTTGGTGAAGATCTGAGTATGTAGTTTTTGACCTTATCTGGAACCTCCTATCTGAAAATTTGAAAATTCTTAAAAAATTCGTCCAAAATCTTGATGTCTCCAATCTCTTGTTTTGTACGTTTTTTCCACGTGTCTTGACAT
This sequence comes from Lepisma saccharinum, assembly GCF_977018435.1. Lineage (NCBI taxonomy): Eukaryota > Metazoa > Arthropoda > Insecta > Zygentoma > Lepismatidae > Lepisma > Lepisma saccharinum. The sequence continues at coordinate 63,349 of NW_028143331.1, forward strand.
CCAATGTATCCCTGCATAGTTTGGTGAAGATCTGAGTATGTAGTTTTTGACCTTATATGGAACCTCCTTTCTGAAAATTTGAAAATTCTTAAAAAATTCGTCCAAAATCTTGATGTCTCCAATCTCTTGGTTTGTACGTTTTTTCCACGTGTCTTGACATCCAATGTATCCATGCAAAGTTTGGTGAAGATCTGAGTATGTCGTTTTTGACCTTATCTGGAACCTCCCATCTGAAAATTTGAAAATTCTTAAAAAATTCGTCGAAAATCTTGATGTCTCCAATCTCTTGTTTTGTACGTTTTTTCCACGTGTCTTGACATGCAAAGTATCCCTGCAACGTTTGGTGAAGATCTGAGTATGTAGTTTTTGACCTTATCTGGAACCTCCTATCTGAAAATTTGAAAATTCTTAAAAAATTCGTCCAAAATCTTGATGTCTCCAATCTCTTGTTTTGTACGTTTTTTCCACGTGTCTTGACATCCAATGTATCCCTGCATAGTTTGGTGAAGATCTGAGTATGTAGTTTTTGACCTTATATGGAACCTCCTATCTGAAAATTTGAAAATTCTTAAAAAATCGACCAAAATCTTGATGTCCCGAATCTTATGTTTTGTATGTTTTTTCCACGTGTCTTGACATCCAATGTATTCCTGCAAAGTTTGGTGAAGATCTCAGTATGTCGTTTTTGACCTTATCTGGAACCTCCCATCTGAAAATTTGAAAATTCTTAAAAAATCCGTCCAAAATCTTGATCACCCCAATCTCTTGTTTTGTACGTTTTTTCCACGTGTCTTGACATCCAATGTATCCCTGCAAAGTTTGGTGAAGATCTGAGTATGTAGTTTTTGACCTTATCTGGAACCTCCCATCTGAAAATTTGAAAATTCCTAAAAAATCCGTCCAAAATCTTGATGACCCCAATCCCATGTTTTGTACGTTTTTTCCACGTGTCTTGACATCCAATGTATCCCTGCAAAGTTTGGTGAAGATCTGAGTATGTAGTTTTTGACCTTATCTGGAACCGCATTTCTGAAAATTTGAAAATTCTTAAAAAATTCGTCCAAAATCTTGATGTCTCCAATCTCTTGTTTTGTACGTTTTTTCCACGTGTCTTAACATCCAATGTATTCCTGCAAAGTTTGGTGAAGATCTGAGTATGTAGTTTTTGACCTTATCTGGAACCTCCCATCTGAAAATTTGAAAATTCTTAAAAAATTTGACCAAAATCTTGATGTCCCCAATCCTAGGTCTTGTATGTTTTTTCCACGTGTCTTGACATCCAATGTATCCCTGCAAAGTTTGGTGAAGATCTGAGTATGTAGTTTTTGACCTTATATGGAACCTCCTATCTGAAAATTTGAAAATTCTTAAAAAATTCGACCAAAATCTTGATGTCCCCAATCCTTTGTTTTGTATGTTTTTTCCACGTGTCTTGACATCCAATGTATCCATGCAAAGTTTGGTGAAGATCTCAGTATGTAGTTTTTGACCTTAATGGAACCTCCTATCTGAAAATTTGAAAATTCTTAAAAAATTCGTTCAAAATCTTGATGTCTCCAATCTTCTGTTTTGTACGTTTTTTCCACGTGTCTTGACATCCAATGTATCCCTGCAAAGTTTGGTGAAGATCTGAGTATGTAGTTTTTGACCTTATCTGGAACCTCCCATCTGAAAATTTGAAAATTCCTAAAAAATCCGTCCAAAATATTGATGACCCCAATCTATTGTTTTGTACGTTTTTTCCACGTGTCTTGACATCCAATGTATCCCTGCAAAGTTTGGTGAAGATCTGAGTATGTCGTTTTTGACCTTATCTGGAACCTCCCATCTGAAAATTTGAAAATTCTTCAAAAATTCGTCGAAAATCTTGATGTCTCCAATCTCTTGTTTTATTCGTTTTTTCCACGTGTCTTGACATCCAATGTATCCCTGCAATTTTTGGTGAAGATCTGAGTATGTAGTTTTTGACCTTATATGGAACCTCCTATCTGAAAATTGGAAAATTCTTAAAAAATTTGACCAAAATCTTGATATCCCCAATCCTATGTTTTGTGTTTTTTCCACGTGTCTTGACATCCAATGTATCCCTGCAAAGTTTGGTGAAGATCTGAGTATGTAGTTTTTGACCTTATCTGGAACCTCCTATCTGAAAAATTGAAAATTTTTAAATAATTCGTCCAAAATCTTGTTGTCTCCAATCTCTTGTTTTGTATGTTTTTTCCACGTGTCTCGACCTCCAATGTATCCCTGCAAAGTTTGGTGAAGATCTGAGTATGTCGTTTTTGACCTTATCTGGAACATCCTTTCTGAAAATTTGAAAATTCTTAAAAAATTCGTCCAAAATCTTGATGTCTCCAATCTCTTGTTTTGTACGTTTTTTCCACGTGTCTTGACATCCAATGTATCCCTGCAAAGTTTGGTGAAGATCTGAGTATGTCGTTTTTGACTATCTGGAACCTCCTATTTGAAAATTTGAAAATTCTTAAAAAATTCGTCAAAATCTTGATGTCTCCGATCTCTTGTTTTGTACGTTTTTTCCACGTGTCTTGACATGCAAAGTGTTCCTGCAAAGTTTGGTGAAGATCTGAGTATGTAGTTTTTGACCTCATCTGGAACCTCCTATCTGAAAATTTGAAAATTCTTAAAAAATTCGTCCAAAATCTTGATGTCTCCAATCTCTTGTTTTGTTCGTTTTTTCCACGTGTCTTGACATCCAATGTATCCCTGCAAAGTTTGGTGAAGATCTGAGTATGTAGTTTTTGACCTTATCTGGAACCTCCCATCTGAAAATTCGAAAATTCCTAAAAAATCCGTCCAAAATCTTGATGAACCCAATCTCTTGTTTTATACGTTTTTTCCACGTGTCTTGACATCCAATGTATCCCTGCAAAGTTTGGTGAAGATCTGAGTATGTAGTTTTTGACCTTATACGGAACCTCCTTTCTGAAAATTTGAAAATTCTTAAAAAATTCGTCCAAAATCTTGATATCTCTAATTTCTTGTTTTGTACGTTTTTTCCACGTGTCTTGACATCCAATGTATCCATGCAAAGTTTGGTGAAGATCTGAGTATGTCGTTTTTGACCTTATCTGGAACCTCCCATCTGAAAATTTGAAAATTCTTAAAAAATTTGTCGAAAATCTTGATGTCTCCAATCTCTTGTTTTGTACGTTTTTTCCACGTGTCTTGACATGCAAAGTATCCCTGCAACGTTTGGTGAAAATCTGAGTATGTAGTTTTTGACCTTATATGGAACCTCCTATCTGAAAATTTGAAAATTCTTAAAAAATTTGACCAAAATCTTGATATCCCCAATCCTATGTTTTGTATGTTTTTTCCACGTGTCTTGACATCCAATGTATCCCTGCAAAGTTTGGTGAAGATCTGAGTATGTAGTTTTAGACCTTATCTGGAACCTCCTATCTGAAAATTTGAAAATTTTTAAAAAATTCGTCCAAAATCTTGATGTCTCCAATCTCTTGTTTTGTACGTTTTTTCCACGTGTCTTGACCTCCAATGTATCCCTGCAATGTTTGGTGTAGATCTGAGTATGTAGTTTTTGACCTTATATGGAACCTCCTATCTGAAAATTTGAAAATTCTTAAAAAATTCGACCAAAATCTTGATGTCCCCAATCCAATGTTTTGTATGTTTTTTCCACGTGTCTTGACATCCAATGTATCCATGCAAAGTTTGGTGAAGATCTGAGTATGTCGTTTTTGACCTTATCTGGAACCTCCCATCTGAAAATTTAAAAATTCTTAAAAAATCCGTCGAAAATCTTGATGTCTCCAATCTCTTGTTTTGTACATTTTTTCCACGTGTCTTTCGATTCAATGTATCCCTGCAATGTTTGGTGAAGATCTGAGGATGTAGTTTTTGAGCTTATATGGAACCTCCAATCTGAAAATTTGAAAATTCTTAAAAAATTTGACCAAATCTTGATGTCCCCAATCCTATGTCTTGTATGTTTTTTCCACGTGTCTTGACATCCAATGTATCCCTGCTAAGTTTGGTGAAGATCTGAGTATGTAGTTTTGGACCTTATATGGAACCTCCTATCTGAAAATTTGAAAATTCTTAAAAAATCCGTCGAAAATCTTGACGTCTCCAATCTCTTGTTTTGTACATTTTTTCCACGTGTCTTGACATCCAATGTATCCCTGCAATGTTTGGTGAAGATCTGAGTATGTAGTTTATTGACCTTATATGGAACCTCCTATCTGAAAATTTGAAAATTCTTAAAAAATTCGTTCAAAATCTTGATGTCTCCAATCTCTTGTTTTGTACGTTTTTTCCACGTGTCTTGACATCCAATGTATCCCTGCAAAGTTTGGTGAAGATCTGAGTATGTAGTTTTTGACCTTATACGGAACCTCCTTTCTGAAAATTTGAAAATTCTTAAAAAATTCGTCCAAAATCTTGATGTCTCCAATTTCTTGTTTTGTACGTTTTTCCCACGTGTCTTGACATCCAATGTATCCATGCAAAGTTTGGTGAAGATCTGAGTATGTCGTTTTTGACCTTATCTGGAACCTCCCATCTGAAAATTTGAAAATTCTTAAAAAATTCGTCGAAAATCTTGATGTCTCCAATGTCTTGTTTTGTACGTTTTTTCCACGTGTCTTGACATGCAAAGTATCCCTGCAACGTTTGGTGAAGATCTGAGTATGTAATTTTTGACCTTATCTGGAACCTCCTATCTGAAAATTTGAAAATTCTTCAAAAATTCGTCCAAAATCTTGATGTCTCCAATCTCTTGTTTTGTTCGTTTTTTCCACGTGTCTTGACATCCAATGTATCCCTGCAAAGTTTGGTGAAGATCTGAGTATGTAGTTTTTGACCTTATCTGGAACCTCCCATCTGAAAATTCGAAAATTCCTAAAAAATCCGTCCAAAATCTTGATGAACCCAATCTCTTGTTTTATACGTTTTTTCCACGTGTCTTGACATCCAATGTATCCCTGCAAAGTTTGGTGAAGATCTGAGTATGTAGTTTTTGACCTTATACGGAACCTCCTTTCTGAAAATTTGAAAATTCTTAAAAAATTCGTCCAAAATCTTGATATCTCTAATTTTTTGTTTTCTACGTTTTTTCCACGTGTCTTGACATCCAATGTATCCATGCAAAGTTTGGTGAAGATCTGAGTATGTCGTTTTTGACCTTATCTGGAACCTCCCATCTGAAAATTTGAAAATTCTTAAAAAATTTGTCGAAAATCTTGATGTCTCCAATCTCTTGTTTTGTACGTTTTTTCCACGTGTCTTGACATGCAAAGTATCCCTGCAACGTTTGGTGAAAATCTGAGTATGTAGTTTTTGACCTTATATGGAACCTCCTATCTGAAAATTTGAAAATTCTTAAAAAATTTGACCAAAATCTTGATATCCCCAATCCTATGTTTTGTATGTTTTTTCCACGTGTCTTGACATCCAATGTATCCCTGCAAAGTTTGGTGAAGATCTGAGTATGTAGTTTTAGACCTTATCTGGAACCTCCTATCTGAAAATTTGAAAATTTTTAAAAAATTCGTCCAAAAATCTTGATGTCTCCAATCTCTTGTTTTGTACGTTTTTTCCACGTGTCTTGACCTCCAATGTATCCCTGCAATGTTTGGTGTAGATCTGAGTATGTAGTTTATGACCTTATATGGAACCTCCTATCTGAAAATTTGAAAATTCTTAAAAAATTCGTCCAAAATCTTGATGTCTCCAATCTTTTGTTTTGTACGTTTTTTCCACGTGTCTTGACATCCAATGTATCCCTGCAAAGTTTGGTGAAGATCTGAGTATGTAGTTTTTGACCTTAAATGGAACCTCCTATCTGAAAATTTGAAAATTCTTAAAAAATTCGTCCAAAATCTTGATGTCTCCAATCTCTTGGTTTGTATGTTTTCCCCACGTGTCTTGACATCCAATGTATCCCTGCAAAGTTTGGTGAAGATCTGAGTATGTAGTTTTTGACCTTATCTGGAACCTCATTTCTGAAAATTTGAAAATTCCTCAAAAATTCGTCCAAAATCTTGATGTCTCCAATCTCTTGTTTTGTACGTTTTTTCCACGTGTCTTGACATCCAATGTGTCCCTGCAAAGTTTGGTGAAGATCTGAGTATGTAGTTTTTGACCTTATCTGGAACCTCCCATCTGAAAATTTGAAAATTCTTAAAAAATTCTTCCAAAATCTTGATGTCTCCAATCTCTTGTTTTGTACGTTTTTTCCACGTGTCTTGACATCCAATGTATCCCTGCATAGTTTGGTGAAGATCTGAGTATGCAGTTTTTGACCTTATATGGAACCTCCTATCTGAAAATTTGAAAATTCTTAAAAAATTCGACCAAAATCTTGATGTCCCCAATCCTATGTCTTGTATGTTTTTTTCACGTGTCTTGACATCCAATGTATCCCTGCAAAGTTTGGTGAAGATCTGAGTATGTCGTTTTTGACCTTATCTGGAACCTCCTATCTGAAAATTTGAAAATTCTTAAAAAATTCGTCCAAAATCTTGATGTCTCCAATCTCTTGTTTTGTACGTTTTTTCCACGTGTCTTGACATCCAATGTATCCCTGCAAAGTTTGGTGAAGATCTGAGTATGTAGTTTTTGACCTTATATGGAACCTCCTATCTGAAAATTTGAAAATTCTTAAAAAATTCGACCAAAATCTTGATGTCCCCAATCCTATGTTTTGTATGTTTTTTCCACGTGTCTTGACATCCAATGTATCCATGCAAAGTTTGGTGAAGATCTGAGTATGTCGTTTTTGACCTTATCTGGAACCTCCCATCTGAAAATTTGAAAATTCTTAAAAAATTCGTCGAAAATCTTGATGTCTCCAATGTCTTGTTTTGTACGTTTTTTCCACGTGTCTTGACATGCAAAGTATCCCTGCAACGTTTGGTGAAGATCTGAGTATGTAGTTTTTGACCTTATCTGGAACCTCCTATCTGAAAATTTGAAAATTCTTAAAAAATTCGACCAAAATCTTGATGTCCCCAATTCTATGTTTTGTATGTTTTTTCCACGTGTCTTGACATCCAATGTATCCATGCAAAGTTTGGTGAAGATCTGAGTATGTCGTTTTTGACCTTATCTGGAACCTCCCATCTGAAAATTTGAAAATTCTTAAAAAATTCGTTCAAAATCTTGATATCTCCAATCTCTTGTTTTGTACGTTTTTTCCACGTGTCTTGACATCCAATGTATCCCTGCTAAGTTTGGTGAAGATCTGAGTATGTAGTTTTTGACCTTATATGGAACCTCCTATCTGAAAATTTGAAAATTCTTAAAAAATTTGACCAAAATCTTGATGTTCCCAATCCTATGTTTTGTATGTTTTTTCCACGTGTCTTGACATCCAATGTATCCCTGCAAAGTTTGGTGAAGATCTGAGTATGTCGTTTTTGACTTTATCTGGAACATCCTTTCTGAAAATTTGAAAATTCTTAAAAAATTCGTCCAAAATCTTGATGTCTCCAATCTCTTGTTTTGTACGTTTTTTCCACGTGTCTTGACATCCAATGTATCCCTGCAAAGTTTGGTGAAGATCTGAGTATGTAGTTTTTGACCTTATATGGAACCTCCTATCTGAAAATTTGAAAATTCTTAAAAAATTCGTTCAAAATCTTGATATCTCCAATCTCTTGTTTTGTACGTTTTTTCCACGTGTCTTGACATCCAATGTATCCCTGCTAAGTTTGGTGAAGATCTGAGTATGTAGTTTTTGACCTTATATGGAACCTCCTATCTGAAAATTTGAAAATTCTTAAAAAATTTGACCAAAATCTTGATATCCCCAATCCTATGTTTTGTATGTTTTTTCCACGTGTCTTGACATCCAATGTATCCCTGCAAAGTTTGGTGAAGATCTGAGTATGTAGTTTTAGACCTTATCTGGAACCTCCTATCTGAAAATTTGAAAATTTTTAAAAAATTCGTCCAAAAATCTTGATGTCTCCAATCTCTTGTTTTGTACGTTTTTTCCACGTGTCTTGACCTCCAATGTATCCCTGCAATGTTTGGTGTAGATCTGAGTATGTAGTTTATGACCTTATATGGAACCTCCTATCTGAAAATTTGAAAATTCTTAAAAAATTCGTCCAAAATCTTGATGTCTCCAATCTTTTGTTTTGTACGTTTTTTCCACGTGTCTTGACATCCAATGTATCCCTGCAAAGTTTGGTGAAGATCTGAGTATGTAGTTTTTGACCTTAAATGGAACCTCCTATCTGAAAATTTGAAAATTCTTAAAAAATTCGTCCAAAATCTTGATGTCTCCAATCTCTTGGTTTGTATGTTTTCCCCACGTGTCTTGACATCCAATGTATCCCTGCAAAGTTTGGTGAAGATCTGAGTATGTAGTTTTTGACCTTATCTGGAACCTCATTTCTGAAAATTTGAAAATTCCTCAAAAATTCGTCCAAAATCTTGATGTCTCCAATCTCTTGTTTTGTACGTTTTTTCCACGTGTCTTGACATCCAATGTGTCCCTGCAAAGTTTGGTGAAGATCTGAGTATGTAGTTTTTGACCTTATCTGGAACCTCCCATCTGAAAATTTGAAAATTCTTAAAAAATTCTTCCAAAATCTTGATGTCTCCAATCTCTTGTTTTGTACGTTTTTTCCACGTGTCTTGACATCCAATGTATCCCTGCATAGTTTGGTGAAGATCTGAGTATGCAGTTTTTGACCTTATATGGAACCTCCTATCTGAAAATTTGAAAATTCTTAAAAAATTCGACCAAAATCTTGATGTCCCCAATCCTATGTCTTGTATGTTTTTTTCACGTGTCTTGACATCCAATGTATCCCTGCAAAGTTTGGTGAAGATCTGAGTATGTCGTTTTTGACCTTATCTGGAACCTCCTATCTGAAAATTTGAAAATTCTTAAAAAATTCGTCCAAAATCTTGATGTCTCCAATCTCTTGTTTTGTACGTTTTTTCCACGTGTCTTGACATCCAATGTATCCCTGCAAAGTTTGGTGAAGATCTGAGTATGTAGTTTTTGACCTTATATGGAACCTCCTATCTGAAAATTTGAAAATTCTTAAAAAATTCGACCAAAATCTTGATGTCCCCAATCCTATGTTTTGTATGTTTTTTCCACGTGTCTTGACATCCAATGTATCCATGCAAAGTTTGGTGAAGATCTGAGTATGTCGTTTTTGACCTTATCTGGAACCTCCCATCTGAAAATTTGAAAATTCTTAAAAAATTCGTCGAAAATCTTGATGTCTCCAATGTCTTGTTTTGTACGTTTTTTCCACGTGTCTTGACATGCAAAGTATCCCTGCAACGTTTGGTGAAGATCTGAGTATGTAGTTTTTGACCTTATCTGGAACCTCCTATCTGAAAATTTGAAAATTCTTAAAAAATTCGACCAAAATCTTGATGTCCCCAATTCTATGTTTTGTATGTTTTTTCCACGTGTCTTGACATCCAATGTATCCATGCAAAGTTTGGTGAAGATCTGAGTATGTCGTTTTTGACCTTATCTGGAACCTCCCATCTGAAAATTTGAAAATTCTTAAAAAATTCGTCCGAAATCTTGATGTCTCCAATCTCTTGTTTTGTACGTTTTTCCACGTGTCTTGACATCCAATGTATCCCTGCTAAGTTTGGTGAAGATCTGAGTATGTAGTTTTTGACCTTATACGGAACCTCCTTTCTGAAAATTTGAAAATTCTTAAAAAATTCGTCCAAAATCTTGATGTCTCCAATTTCTTGTTTTGTACGTTTTTCCCACGTGTCTTGACATCCAATGTATCCATGCAAAGTTTGGTGAAGATCTGAGTATGTCGCTTTTGACCTTATCTGGAACCTCCCATCTGAAAATTTGAAAATTCTTAAAAAATTCGTCGAAAATCTTGATGTCTCCAATGTCTTGTTTTGTACGTTTTTTCCACGTGTCTTGACATGCAAAGTATCCCTGCAACGTTTGGTGAAGATCTGAGTATGTAGTTTTTGACCTTATCTGGAACCTCCTATCTGAAAATTTGAAAATTCTTCAAAAATTCGTCCAAAATCTTGATGTCTCCAATCTCTTGTTTTGTTCGTTTTTTCCACGTGTCTTGACATCCAATGTATCCCTGCAAAGTTTGGTGAAGATCTGAGTATGTAGTTTTTGACCTTATCTGGAACCTCCCATCTGAAAATTCGAAAATTCCTAAAAAATCCGTCCAAAATCTTGATGAACCCAATCTCTTGTTTTATACGTTTTTTCCACGTGTCTTGACATCCAATGTATCCCTGCAAAGTTTGGTGAAGATCTGAGTATGTAGTTTTTGACCTTATACGGAACCTCCTTTCTGAAAATTTGAAAATTCTTAAAAAATTCGTCCAAAATCTTGATATCTCTAATTTCTTGTTTTGTACGTTTTTTCCACGTGTCTTGACATCCAATGTATCCATGCAAAGTTTGGTGAAGATCTGAGTATGTCGTTTTTGACCTTATCTGGAACCTCGCATCTGAAAATTTGAAAATTCTTAAAAAATTTGTCGAAAATCTTGATGTCTCCAATCTCTTGTTTTGTACGTTTTTTCCACGTGTCTTGACATGCAAAGTATCCCTGCAACGTTTGGTGAAAATCTGAGTATGTAGTTTTTGACCTTATATGGAACCTCCTATCTGAAAATTTGAAAATTCTTAAAAAATTTGACCAAATCTTGATGTCCCCAATCCTATGTCTTGTATGTTTTTTCCACGTGTCTTGACATCCAATGTATCCCTGCTAAGTTTGGTGAAGATCTGAGTATGTAGTTTTTGACCTTATATGGAACCTCCTATCTGAAAATTTGAAAATTCTTAAAAAATCCGTCGAAAATCTTGACGTCTCCAATCTCTTGTTTTGTACATTTTTTCCACGTGTCTTGACATCCAATGTATCCCTGCAATGTTTGGTGAAGATCTGAGTATGTAGTTTATTGACCTTGTATGGAACCTCCTATCTGAAAATTTGAAAATTCTTAAAAAATTCGTTCAAAATCTTGATGTCTCCAATCTCTTGTTTTGTACGTTTTTTCCACGTGTCTTGACATCCAATGTATCCCTGCAAAGTTTGGTGAAGATCTGAGTATGTAGTTTTTGACCTTATACGGAACCTCCTTTCTGAAAATTTGAAAATTCTTAAAAAATTCGTCCAAAATCTTGATGTCTCCAATTTCTTGTTTTGTACGTTTTTCCCACGTGTCTTGACATCCAATGTATCCATGCAAAGTTTGGTGAAGATCTGAGTATGTCGTTTTTGACCTTATCTGGAACCTCCCATCTGAAAATTTGAAAATTCTTAAAAAATTCGTCGAAAATCTTGATGTCTCCAATGTCTTGTTTTGTACGTTTTTTCCACGTGTCTTGACATGCAAAGTATCCCTGCAACGTTTGGTGAAGATCTGAGTATGTAGTTTTTGACCTTATCTGGAACCTCCTATCTGAAAATTTGAAAATTCTTCAAAAATTCGTCCAAAATCTTGATGTCTCCAATCTCTTGTTTTGTTCGTTTTTTCCACGTGTCTTGACATCCAATGTATCCCTGCAAAGTTTGGTGAAGATCTGAGTATGTAGTTTTTGACCTTATCTGGAACCTCCCATCTGAAAATTCGAAAATTCCTAAAAAATCCGTCCAAAATCTTGATGAACCCAATCTCTTGTTTTATACGTTTTTTCCACGTGTCTTGACATCCAATGTATCCCTGCAAAGTTTGGTGAAGATCTGAGTATGTAGTTTTTGACCTTATACGGAACCTCCTTTCTGAAAATTTGAAAATTCTTAAAAAATTCGTCCAAAATCTTGATATCTCTATTTTTTTGTTTTCTACGTTTTTTCCACGTGTCTTGACATCCAATGTATCCATGCAAAGTTTGGTGAAGATCTGAGTATGTCGTTTTTGACCTTATCTGGAACCTCCCATCTGAAAATTTGAAAATTCTTAAAAAATTTGTCGAAAATCTTGATGTCTCCAATCTCTTGTTTTGTACGTTTTTTCCACGTGTCTTGACATGCAAAGTATCCCTGCAACGTTTGGTGAAAATCTGAGTATGTAGTTTTTGACCTTATATGGAACCTCCTATCTGAAAATTTGAAAATTCTTAAAAAATTTGACCAAAATCTTGATATCCCCAATCCTATGTTTTGTATGTTTTTTCCACGTGTCTTGACATCCAATGTATCCCTGCAAAGTTTGGTGAAGATCTGAGTATGTAGTTTTAGACCTTATCTGGAACCTCCTATCTGAAAATTTGAAAATTTTTAAAAAATTCGTCCAAAATCTTGATGTCTCCAATCTCTTGTTTTGTACGTTTTTTCCACGTGTCTTGACCTCCAATGTATCCCTGCAATGTTTGGTGTAGATCTGAGTATGTAGTTTATGACCTTATATGGAACCTCCTATCTGAAAATTTGAAAATTCTTAAAAAATTCGTCCAAAATCTTGATGTCTCCAATCTTTTGTTTTGTACGTTTTTTCCACGTGTCTTGACATCCAATGTATCCCTGCAAAGTTTGGTGAAGATCTGAGTATGTAGTTTTTGACCTTAAATGGAACCTCCTATCTGAAAATTTGAAAATTCTTAAAAAATTCGTCCAAAATCTTGATGTCTCCAATCTCTTGGTTTGTATGTTTTCCCCACGTGTCTTGACATCCAATGTATCCCTGCAAAGTTTGGTGAAGATCTGAGTATGTAGTTTTTGACCTTATCTGGAACCTCATTTCTGAAAATTTGAAAATTCCTCAAAAATTCGTCCAAAATCTTGATGTCTCCAATCTCTTGTTTTGTACGTTTTTTCCACGTGTCTTGACATCCAATGTGTCCCTGCAAAGTTTGGTGAAGATCTGAGTATGTAGTTTTTGACCTTATCTGGAACCTCCTATCTGAAAATTTGAAAATTCTTAAAAAATTCTTCCAAAATCTTGATGTCTCCAATCTCTTGTTTTGTACGTTTTTTCCACGTGTCTTGACATCCAATGTATCCCTGCATAGTTTGGTGAAGATCTGAGTATGCAGTTTTTGACCTTATATGGAAGCTCCTATCTGAAAATTTGAAAATTCTTAAAAAATTCGACCAAAATCTTGATGTCCCCAATCCTATGTCTTGTATGTTTTTTTCACGTGTCTTGACATCCAATGTATCCCTGCAAAGTTTGGTGAAGATCTGAGTATGTCGTTTTTGACCTTATCTGGAACCTCCTATCTGAAAATTTGAAAATTCTTAAAAAATTCGTCCAAAATCTTGATGTCTCCAATCTCTTGTTTTGTACGTTTTTTCCACGTGTCTTGACATCCAATGTATCCCTGCAAAGTTTGGTGAAGATCTGAGTATGTAGTTTTTGACCTTATATGGAACCTCCTATCTGAAAATTTGAAAATTCTTAAAAAATTCGACCAAAATCTTGATGTCCCCAATCCTATGTTTTGTATGTTTTTTCCACGTGTCTTGACATCCAATGTATCCATGCAAAGTTTGGTGAAGATCTGAGTATGTCGTTTTTGACCTTATCTGGAACCTCCCATCTGAAAATTTGAAAATTCTTAAAAAATTCGTCGAAAATCTTGATGTCTCCAATGTCTTGTTTTGTACGTTTTTTCCACGTGTCTTGACATGCAAAGTATCCCTGCAACGTTTGGTGAAAATCTGAGTATGTAGTTTTTGACCTTATCTGGAACCTCCTATCTGAAAATTTGAAAATTCTTAAAAAATTCGACTAAAATCTTGATGTCCCCAATTCTATGTTTTGTATGTTTTTTCCACGTGTCTTGACATCCAATGTATCCATGCAAAGTTTGGTGAAGATCTGAGTATGTCGTTTTTGACCTTATCTGGAACCTCCCATCTGAAAATTTGAAAATTCTTAAAAAATTCGTCCGAAATCTTGATGTCTCCAATCTCTTGTTTTGTACGTTTTTCCACGTGTCTTGACATCCAATGTATCCCTGCAATGTTTGGTGAAGATCTGAGTATGTAGTTTTTGACCTTATATGGAACCTCCTATCTGAAAATTTGAAAATTCTTAAAAAATTTGACCAAAATCTTGATGTTCCCAATCCTATGTTTTGTATGTTTTTTCCACGTGTCTTGACATCCAATGTATCCCTGCAAAGTTTGGTGAAGATCTGAGTATGTCGTTTTTGACTTTATCTGGAACATCCTTTCTGAAAATTTGAAAATTCTTAAAAAATTCGTCCAAAATCTTGATGTCTCCAATCTCTTGTTTTGTACGTTTTTTCCACGTGTCTTGACATCCAATGTATCCCTGCAAAGTTTGGTGAAGATCTGAGTATGTAGTTTTTGACCTTATATGGAACCTCCTATCTGAAAATTTGAAAATTCTTAAAAAATTCGTTCAAAATCTTGATATCTCCAATCTCTTGTTTTGTACGTTTTTTCCACGTGTCTTGACATCCAATGTATCCCTGCTAAGTTTGGTGAAGATCTGAGTATGTAGTTTTTGACCTTATACGGAACCTCCTTTCTGAAAATTTGAAAATTCTTAAAAAATTCGTCCAAAATCTTGATGTCTCCAATTTCTTGTTTTGTACGTTTTTCCCACGTGTCTTGACATCCAATGTATCCATGCAAAGTTTGGTGAAGATCTGAGTATGTCGCTTTTGACCTTATCTGGAACCTCCCATCTGAAAATTTGAAAATTCTTAAAAAATTCGTCGAAAATCTTGATGTCTCCAATGTCTTGTTTTGTACGTTTTTTCCACGTGTCTTGACATGCAAAGTATCCCTGCAACGTTTGGTGAAGATCTGAGTATGTAGTTTTTGACCTTATCTGGAACCTCCTATCTGAAAATTTGAAAATTCTTCAAAAATTCGTCCAAAATCTTGATGTCTCCAATCTCTTGTTTTGTTCGTTTTTTCCACGTGTCTTGACATCCAATGTATCCCTGCAAAGTTTGGTGAAGATCTGAGTATGTAGTTTTTGACCTTATCTGGAACCTCCCATCTGAAAATTCGAAAATTCCTAAAAAATCCGTCCAAAATCTTGATGAACCCAATCTCTTGTTTTATACGTTTTTTCCACGTGTCTTGACATCCAATGTATCCCTGCAAAGTTTGGTGAAGATCTGAGTATGTAGTTTTTGACCTTATACGGAACCTCCTTTCTGAAAATTTGAAAATTCTTAAAAAATTCGTCCAAAATCTTGATATCTCTAATTTCTTGTTTTGTACGTTTTTTCCACGTGTCTTGACATCCAATGTATCCATGCAAAGTTTGGTGAAGATCTGAGTATGTCGTTTTTGACCTTATCTGGAACCTCGCATCTGAAAATTTGAAAATTCTTAAAAAATTTGTCGAAAATCTTGATGTCTCCAATCTCTTGTTTTGTACGTTTTTTCCACGTGTCTTGACATGCAAAGTATCCCTGCAACGTTTGGTGAAAATCTGAGTATGTAGTTTTTGACCTTATATGGAACCTCCTATCTGAAAATTTGAAAATTCTTAAAAAATTTGACCAAAATCTTGATATCCCCAATCCTATGTTTTGTATGTTTTTTCCACGTGTCTTGACATCCAATGTATCCCTGCAAAGTTTGGTGAAGATCTGAGTATGTAGTTTTAGACCTTATCTGGAACCTCCTATCTGAAAATTTGAAAATTTTTAAAAAATTCGTCCAAAATCTTGATGTCTCCAATCTCTTGTTTTGTACGTTTTTTCCACGTGTCTTGACATCCAATGTATCCCTGCAAAGTTTGGTGAAGATCTGAGTATGTAGTTTTTGACCTTATACGGAACCTCCTTTCTGAAAATTTGAAAATTCTTAAAAAATTCGTCCAAAATCTTGATATCTCTAATTTCTTGTTTTGTACGTTTTTTCCACGTGTCTTGACATCCAATGTATCCATGCAAAGTTTGGTGAAGATCTGAGTATGTCGTTTTTGACCTTATCTGGAACCTCCCATCTGAAAATTTAAAAATTCTTAAAAAATTTGTCGAAAATCTTGATGTCTCCAATCTCTTGTTTTGTACGTTTTTTCCACGTGTCTTGACATGCAAAGTATCCCTGCAACGTTTGGTGAAAATCTGAGTATGTAGTTTTTGACCTTATATGGAACCTCCTATCTGAAAATTTGAAAATTCTTAAAAAATTTGACCAAAATCTTGATATCCCCAATCCTATGTTTTGTATGTTTTTTCCACGTGTCTTGACATCCAATGTATCCCTGCAAAGTTTGGTGAAGATCTGAGTATGTAGTTTTAGGCCTTATCTGGAACCTCCTATCTGAAAATTTGAAAATTTTTAAAAAATTCGTCCAAAATCTTGATGTCTCCAATCTCTTGTTTTGTACGTTTTTTCCACGTGTCTTGACCTCCAATGTATCCCTGCAATGTTTGGTGTAGATCTGAGTATGTAGTTTTTGACCTTATATGGAACCTCCTATCTGAAAATTTGAAAATTCTTAAAAAATTCGTCCAAAATCTTGATGTCTCCAATCTTTTGTTTTGTACGTTTTTTCCACGTGTCTTGACATCCAATGTATCCCTGCAAAGTTTGGTGAAGATCTGAGTATGTAGTTTTTGACCTTAAATGGAACCTCCTATCTGAAAATTTGAAAATTCTTAAAAAATTCGTCCAAAATCTTGATGTCTCCAATCTCTTGGTTTGTATGTTTTCCCCACGTGTCTTGACAATCCAATGTATCCCTGCAAAGTTTGGTGAAGATCTGAGTATGTAGTTTTTGACCTTATCTGGAACCTCCTATCTGAAAATTTGAAAATTCTTAAAAAATTCTTCCAAAATCTTGATGTCTCCAATCTCTTGTTTTGTACGTTTTTTCCACGTGTCTTGACATCCAATGTATCCCTGCATAGTTTGGTGAAGATCTGGGTATGCAGTTTTTGAACTTATATGGAACCTCCTATCTGAAAATTTGAAAATTCTTAAAAAATTCGACCAAAATCTTGATGTCCCCAATCCTATGTCTTGTATGTTTTTTTCACGTGTCTTGACATCCAATGTATCCCTGCAAAGTTTGGTGAAGATCTGAGTATGTCGTTTTTGACCTTATCTGGAACCTCCTATCTGAAAATTTGAAAATTCTTAAAAAATTCGTCCAAAATCTTGATGTCTCCAATCTCTTGTTTTGTACGTTTTTTCCATGTGTCTTGACATCCAATGTATCCCTGCAAAGTTTGGTGAAGATCTGAGTATGTAGTTTTTGACCTTATATGGAACCTCCTATCTGAAAATTTGAAAATTCTTAAAAAATTCGACCAAAATCTTGATGTCCCCAATCCTATGTTTTGTATGTTTTTCCCGCGTGTCTTGACATCCAATGTATCCCTGCAAAGTTTGGTGAAGATCTGAGTATGTAGTTTTTGACCTTATCTGGAACCTCCTATCTGAAAATTTGAAAATTCTTAAAAAATTCGTCCGAAATCTTGATGTCTCAAATCTCTTGTTTTGTACGTTTTTCCACGTGTCTTGACATCCAATGTATCCCTGCAATGTTTGGTAAAGATCTGAGTATGTAGTTTTTGACCTTATATGGAACATCCTATCTGAAAATTTGAAAATTCTTAAAAAATTTGACCAAAATCTTGATGTCCCCAATCCTATGTCTTGTATGTTTTTTCCACGTGTCTTGACATCCAATGTATCCCTGCAAAGTTTGGTGAAGATCTGAGTATGTCGTTTTTGACCTTATCTGGAACATCCTTTCTGAAAATTTGAAAATTCTTAAAAAATTCGTCCAAAATCTTGATGTCTCCAATCTCTTGTTTTGTACGTTTTTTCCACGTGTCTTGACATCCAATATATCCCTGCAAAGTTTGGTGAAGATCTGAGTATGTAGTTTTTGACCTTAAATGAAACCTCCTATCTGAAAATTTGAAAATTCTTAAAAAATTCGTCCAAAATCTTGATGTATCCAATCTCTTGGTTTGTATGTTTTCCCCACGTGTCTTGACATCCAATGTATCCCTGCAAAGTTTGGTGAAGATCTGAGTATGTAGTTTTTGACCTTATCTGGAACCTCATTTCTGAAAATTTGAAAATTCCTCAAAAATTCGTCCAAAATCTTGATGTCTCCAATCTCTTGTTTTGTACGTTTTTTCCACGTGTCTTGACATCCAATGTATCCCTGCATAGTTTGGTGAAGATCTGAGTATGTAGTTTTTGACCTTATATGGAACCTCCTTTCTGAAAATTTGAAAATTCTTAAAAAATTCTTCCAAAATCTTGATGTCTCCAATCTCTTGTTTTGTACGTTTTTTCCACGTGTCTTGACATCCAATGTATCCCTGCATAGTTTGGTGAAGATCTGAGTATGCAGTTTTTGAACTTATATGGAACCTCCTATCTGAAAATTTGAAAATTCTTAAAAAATTCGACCAAAATCTTGATGTCCCCAATCCTATGTCTTGTATGTTTTTTTCACGTGTCTTGACATCCAATGTATCCCTGCAAAGTTTGGTGAAGATCTGAGTATGTCGTTTTTGACCTTATCTGGAACCTCCTATCTGAAAATTTGAAAATTCTTAAAAAATTCGTCCAAAATCTTGATGTCTCCAATCTCTTGTTTTGTACGTTTTTTCCACGTGTCTTGACATCCAATGTATCCCTGCAAAGTTTGGTGAAGATCTGAGTATGTAGTTTTTGACCTTATATGGAACCTCCTATCTGAAAATTTGAAAATTCTTAAAAAATTCGACCAAAATCTTGATGTCCCCAATCCTATGTTTTGTATGTTTTTTCCACGTGTCTTGACATCCAATGTATCCATGCAAAGTTTGGTGAAGATCTGAGTATGTCGTTTTTGACCTTATTTGGAACCTCCCATCTGAAAATTTGAAAATTCTTAAAAAATTCGTCGAAAATCTTGATGTCTCCAATGTCTTGTTTTGTACGTTTTTTCCACGTGTCTTGACATGCATAGTATCCCTGCAACGTTTGGTGAAGATCTGAGTATGTAGTTTTTGACCTTATCTGGAACCTCCTATCTGAAAATTTGAAAATTCTTAAAAAATTCGACCAAAAATCTTGATGTCCTCAATTCTATGTTTTGTATGTTTTTTCCACGTGTCTTGACATCCAATGTATCCATGCAAAGTTTGGTGAAGATCTGAGTATGTCGTTTTTGACCTTATCTGGAACCTCCCATCTGAAAATTTGAAAATTCTTAAAAAATTCGTCCGAAATCTTCATGTCTCCAATCTTTTGTTTTGTACGTTTTTCCACGTGTCTTGACATCCAATGTATCCCTGCAATGTTTGGTGAAGATCTGAGTATGTAGTTTTTGACCTTATATGGAACCTCCTATCTGAAAATTTGAAAATTCTTAAAAAATTTGACCAAAATCTTGATGTCCCCAATCCTATGTTTTGTATGTTTTTTCCACGTGTCTTGACATCCAATGTATCCCTGCAAAGTTTGGTGAAGATCTGAGTATGTCGTTTTTGACCTTATCTGGAACATCCTTTCTGAAAATTTGAAAATTCTTAAAAAATTCGTCCAAAATCTTGATGTCTCCAATCTCTTGTTTTGTACGTTTTTTCCACGTGTCTTGACATCCAATGTATCCCTGCAAAGTTTGGTGAAGATCTGAGTATGTAGTTTTTGACCTTATATGGAACCTCCTATCTGAAAATTTGAAAATTCTTAAAAAATTCGTCCAAAATCTTGATGTCTCCAATCTCTTGGTTTGTATGTTTTCCCCACGTGTCTTGACATCCAATGTATCCCTGCAAAGTTTGGTGAAGATCTGAGTATGTAGTTTTTGACCTTATCTGGAACCTCATTTCTGAGAATTTGAAAATTCCTCAAAAATTCGTCCAAAATCTTGATGTCTCCAATCTCTTGTTTTGTACGTTTTTTCCACGTGTCTTGACATCCAATGTGTCCCTGCAAAGTTTGGTGAAGATCTGAGTATGTAGTTTTTGACCTTATCTGGAACCTCCTATCTGAAAATTTGAAAATTCTTAAAAAAATCGTCCAAAATCTTGATGTCTCCAATCTCTTGTTTTGTACGTTTTTTCCACGTGTCTTGACATCCAATGTATCCCTGCATAGTTTGGTGAAGATCTGAGTATGTCGTTTTTGACCTTATCTGGAACCTCCTATCTGAAAATTTGAAAATTCTTAAAAAATTCGACCAAAATCTTGATGTCCCCAATCCTATGTCTTGTATGTTTTTTTCACGTGTCTTGACATCCAATGTATCCCTGCAAAGTTTGGTGAAGATCTGAGTATGTCGTTTTTGACCTTATCTGGAACCTCCTATCTGAAAATTTGAAAATTCTTAAAAAATTCGTCCAAAATCTTGATGTCTCCAATCTCTTGTTTTGTACGTTTTTTCCATGTGTCTTGACATCCAATGTATCCCTGCAAAGTTTGGTGAAGATCTGAGTATGTAGTTTTTGACCTTATATGGAACCTCCTATCTGAAAATTTGAAAATTCTTAAAAAATTCGACCAAAATCTTGATGTCCCCAATCCTATGTTTTGTATGTTTTTCCCGCGTGTCTTGACATCCAATGTATCCCTGCAAAGTTTGGTGAAGATCTGAGTATGTAGTTTTTGACCTTATCTGGAACCTCCTATCTGAAAATTTGAAAATTCTTAAAAAATTCGTCCGAAATCTTGATGTCTCAAATCTCTTGTTTTGTACGTTTTTCCACGTGTCTTGACATCTAATGTATCCCTGCAATGTTTGGTAAAGATCTGAGTATGTAGTTTTTGACCTTATATGGAACATCCTATCTGAAAATTTGAAAATTCTTAAAAAATTTGACCAAAATCTTGATGTCCCCAATCCTATATCTTGTATGTTTTTTCCACGTGTCTTGACATCCAATGTATCCCTGCAAAGTTTGGTTAAGATCTGAGTATGTCGTTTTTGACCTTATCTGGAACATCCTTTCTGAAAATTTGAAAATTCTTAAAAAATTCGTCCAAAATCTTGATGTCTCCAATCTCTTGTTTTGTACGTTTTTTCCACGTGTCTTGACATCCAATATATCCCTGCAAAGTTTGGTGAAGATCTGAGTATGTAGTTTTTGACCTTAAATGAAACCTCCTATCTGAAAATTTGAAAATTCTTAAAAAATTCGTCCAAAATCTTGATGTATCCAATCTCTTGGTTTGTATGTTTTCCCCACGTGTCTTGACATCCAATGTATCCCTGCAAAGTTTGGTGAAGATCTGAGTATGTAGTTTTTGACCTTATCTGGAACCTCATTTCTGAAAATTTGAAAATTCCTCAAAAATTCGTCCAAAATCTTGATGTCTCCAATCTCTTGTTTTGTACGTTTTTTCCACGTGTCTTGACATCCAATGTATCCCTGCATAGTTTGGTGAAGATCTGAGTATGTAGTTTTTGACCTTATATGGAACCTCCTTTCTGAAAATTTGAAAATTCTTAAAAAATTCTTCCAAAATCTTGATGTCTCCAATCTCTTGTTTTGTACGTTTTTTCCACGTGTCTTGACATGCAAAGTATCCCTGCAACGTTTGGTGAAAATCTGAGTATGTAGTTTTTGACCTTATATGGAACCTCCTATCTGAAAATTTGAAAATTCTTAAAAAATTTGACCAAATCTTGATGTCCCCAATCCTATGTCTTGTATGTTTTTTCCACGTGTCTTGACATCCAATGTATCCCTGCTAAGTTTGGTGAAGATCTGAGTATGTAGTTTTTGACCTTATATGGAACCTCCTATCTGAAAATTTGAAAATTCTTAAAAAATCCGTCGAAAATCTTGACGTCTCCAATCTCTTGTTTTGTACATTTTTTCCACGTGTCTTGACATCCAATGTATCCCTGCAATGTTTGGTGAAGATCTGAGTATGTAGTTTATTGACCTTGTATGGAACCTCCTATCTGAAAATTTGAAAATTCTTAAAAAATTCGTTCAAAATCTTGATGTCTCCAATCTCTTGTTTTGTACGTTTTTTCCACGTGTCTTGACATCCAATGTATCCCTGCAAAGTTTGGTGAAGATCTGAGTATGTCGTTTTTGACCTTATCTGGAACCTCCCATCTGAAAATTTGAAAATTCTTAAAAAATTCGTCGAAAATCTTGATGTCTCCAATGTCTTGTTTTGTACGTTTTTTCCACGTGTCTTGACATGCAAAGTATCCCTGCAACGTTTGGTGAAGATCTGAGTATGTAGTTTTTGACCTTATCTGGAACCTCCTATCTGAAAATTTGAAAATTCTTCAAAAATTCGTCCAAAATCTTGATGTCTCCAATCTCTTGTTTTGTTCGTTTTTTCCACGTGTCTTGACATCCAATGTATCCCTGCAAAGTTTGGTGAAGATCTGAGTATGTAGTTTTTGACCTTATCTGGAACCTCCCATCTGAAAATTCGAAAATTCCTAAAAAATCCGTCCAAAATCTTGATGAACCCAATCTCTTGTTTTATACGTTTTTTCCACGTGTCTTGACATCCAATGTATCCCTGCAAAGTTTGGTGAAGATCTGAGTATGTAGTTTTTGACCTTATACGGAACCTCCTTTCTGAAAATTTGAAAATTCTTAAAAAATTCGTCCAAAATCTTGATATCTCTAATTTTTTGTTTTCTACGTTTTTTCCACGTGTCTTGACATCCAATGTATCCATGCAAAGTTTGGTGAAGATCTGAGTATGTCGTTTTTGACCTTATCTGGAACCTCCCATCTGAAAATTTGAAAATTCTTAAAAAATTTGTCGAAAATCTTGATGTCTCCAATCTCTTGTTTTGTACGTTTTTTCCACGTGTCTTGACATGCAAAGTATCCCTGCAACGTTTGGTGAAAATCTGAGTATGTAGTTTTTGACCTTATATGGAACCTCCTATCTGAAAATTTGAAAATTCTTAAAAAATTTGACCAAAATCTTGATATCCCCAATCCTATGTTTTGTATGTTTTTTCCACGTGTCTTGACATCCAATGTATCCCTGCAAAGTTTGGTGAAGATCTGAGTATGTAGTTTTAGACCTTATCTGGAACCTCCTATCTGAAAATTTGAAAATTTTTAAAAAATTCGTCCAAAATCTTGATGTCTCCAATCTCTTGTTTTGTACGTTTTTTCCACGTGTCTTGACCTCCAATGTATCCCTGCAATGTTTGGTGTAGATCTGAGTATGTAGTTTATGACCTTATATGGAACCTCCTATCTGAAAATTTGAAAATTCTTAAAAAATTCGTCCAAAATCTTGATGTCTCCAATCTTTTGTTTTGTACGTTTTTTCCACGTGTCTTGACATCCAATGTATCCCTGCAAAGTTTGGTGAAGATCTGAGTATGTAGTTTTTGACCTTAAATGGAACCTCCTATCTGAAAATTTGAAAATTCTTAAAAAATTCGTCCAAAATCTTGATGTCTCCAATCTCTTGGTTTGTATGTTTTCCCCACGTGTCTTGACATCCAATGTATCCCTGCAAAGTTTGGTGAAGATCTGAGTATGTAGTTTTTGACCTTATCTGGAACCTCATTTCTGAAAATTTGAAAATTCCTCAAAAATTCGTCCAAAATCTTGATGTCTCCAATCTCTTGTTTTGTACGTTTTTTCCACGTGTCTTGACATCCAATGTGTCCCTGCAAAGTTTGGTGAAGATCTGAGTATGTAGTTTTTGACCTTATCTGGAACCTCCTATCTGAAAATTTGAAAATTCTTAAAAAATTCTTCCAAAATCTTGATGTCTCCAATCTCTTGTTTTGTACGTTTTTTCCACGTGTCTTGACATCCAATGTATCCCTGCATAGTTTGGTGAAGATCTGAGTATGCAGTTTTTGACCTTATATGGAAGCTCCTATCTGAAAATTTGAAAATTCTTAAAAAATTCGACCAAAATCTTGATGTCCCCAATCCTATGTCTTGTATGTTTTTTTCACGTGTCTTGACATCCAATGTATCCCTGCAAAGTTTGGTGAAGATCTGAGTATGTCGTTTTTGACCTTATCTGGAACCTCCTATCTGAAAATTTGAAAATTCTTAAAAAATTCGTCCAAAATCTTGATGTCTCCAATCTCTTGTTTTGTACGTTTTTTCCACGTGTCTTGACATCCAATGTATCCCTGCAAAGTTTGGTGAAGATCTGAGTATGTAGTTTTTGACCTTATATGGAACCTCCTATCTGAAAATTTGAAAATTCTTAAAAAATTCGACCAAAATCTTGATGTCCCCAATCCTATGTTTTGTATGTTTTTTCCACGTGTCTTGACATCCAATGTATCCATGCAAAGTTTGGTGAAGATCTGAGTATGTCGTTTTTGACCTTATCTGGAACCTCCCATCTGAAAATTTGAAAATTCTTAAAAAATTCGTCGAAAATCTTGATGTCTCCAATGTCTTGTTTTGTACGTTTTTTCCACGTGTCTTGACATGCAAAGTATCCCTGCAACGTTTGGTGAAAATCTGAGTATGTAGTTTTTGACCTTATCTGGAACCTCCTATCTGAAAATTTGAAAATTCTTAAAAAATTCGACTAAAATCTTGATGTCCCCAATTCTATGTTTTGTATGTTTTTTCCACGTGTCTTGACATCCAATGTATCCATGCAAAGTTTGGTGAAGATCTGAGTATGTCGTTTTTGACCTTATCTGGAACCTCCCATCTGAAAATTTGAAAATTCTTAAAAAATTCGTCCGAAATCTTGATGTCTCCAATCTCTTGTTTTGTACGTTTTTCCACGTGTCTTGACATCCAATGTATCCCTGCAATGTTTGGTGAAGATCTGAGTATGTAGTTTTTGACCTTATATGGAACCTCCTATCTGAAAATTTGAAAATTCTTAAAAAATTTGACCAAAATCTTGATGTTCCCAATCCTATGTTTTGTATGTTTTTTCCACGTGTCTTGACATCCAATGTATCCCTGCAAAGTTTGGTGAAGATCTGAGTATGTCGTTTTTGACTTTATCTGGAACATCCTTTCTGAAAATTTGAAAATTCTTAAAAAATTCGTCCAAAATCTTGATGTCTCCAATCTCTTGTTTTGTACGTTTTTTCCACGTGTCTTGACATCCAATGTATCCCTGCAAAGTTTGGTGAAGATCTGAGTATGTAGTTTTTGACCTTATATGGAACCTCCTATCTGAAAATTTGAAAATTCTTAAAAAATTCGTTCAAAATCTTGATATCTCCAATCTCTTGTTTTGTACGTTTTTTCCACGTGTCTTGACATCCAATGTATCCCTGCTAAGTTTGGTGAAGATCTGAGTATGTAGTTTTTGACCTTATACGGAACCTCCTTTCTGAAAATTTGAAAATTCTTAAAAAATTCGTCCAAAATCTTGATGTCTCCAATTTCTTGTTTTGTACGTTTTTCCCACGTGTCTTGACATCCAATGTATCCATGCAAAGTTTGGTGAAGATCTGAGTATGTCGCTTTTGACCTTATCTGGAACCTCCCATCTGAAAATTTGAAAATTCTTAAAAAATTCGTCGAAAATCTTGATGTCTCCAATGTCTTGTTTTGTACGTTTTTTCCACGTGTCTTGACATGCAAAGTATCCCTGCAACGTTTGGTGAAGATCTGAGTATGTAGTTTTTGACCTTATCTGGAACCTCCTATCTGAAAATTTGAAAATTCTTCAAAAATTCGTCCAAAATCTTGATGTCTCCAATCTCTTGTTTTGTTCGTTTTTTCCACGTGTCTTGACATCCAATGTATCCCTGCAAAGTTTGGTGAAGATCTGAGTATGTAGTTTTTGACCTTATCTGGAACCTCCCATCTGAAAATTCGAAAATTCCTAAAAAATCCGTCCAAAATCTTGATGAACCCAATCTCTTGTTTTATACGTTTTTTCCACGTGTCTTGACATCCAATGTATCCCTGCAAAGTTTGGTGAAGATCTGAGTATGTAGTTTTTGACCTTATACGGAACCTCCTTTCTGAAAATTTGAAAATTCTTAAAAAATTCGTCCAAAATCTTGATATCTCTAATTTCTTGTTTTGTACGTTTTTTCCACGTGTCTTGACATCCAATGTATCCATGCAAAGTTTGGTGAAGATCTGAGTATGTCGTTTTTGACCTTATCTGGAACCTCGCATCTGAAAATTTGAAAATTCTTAAAAAATTTGTCGAAAATCTTGATGTCTCCAATCTCTTGTTTTGTACGTTTTTTCCACGTGTCTTGACATGCAAAGTATCCCTGCAACGTTTGGTGAAAATCTGAGTATGTAGTTTTTGACCTTATATGGAACCTCCTATCTGAAAATTTGAAAATTCTTAAAAAATTTGACCAAAATCTTGATATCCCCAATCCTATGTTTTGTATGTTTTTTCCACGTGTCTTGACATCCAATGTATCCCTGCAAAGTTTGGTGAAGATCTGAGTATGTAGTTTTAGACCTTATCTGGAACCTCCTATCTGAAAATTTGAAAATTTTTAAAAAATTCGTCCAAAATCTTGATGTCTCCAATCTCTTGTTTTGTACGTTTTTTCCACGTGTCTTGACATCCAATGTATCCCTGCAAAGTTTGGTGAAGATCTGAGTATGTAGTTTTTGACCTTATACGGAACCTCCTTTCTGAAAATTTGAAAATTCTTAAAAAATTCGTCCAAAATCTTGATATCTCTAATTTCTTGTTTTGTACGTTTTTTCCACGTGTCTTGACATCCAATGTATCCATGCAAAGTTTGGTGAAGATCTGAGTATGTCGTTTTTGACCTTATCTGGAACCTCCCATCTGAAAATTTAAAAATTCTTAAAAAATTTGTCGAAAATCTTGATGTCTCCAATCTCTTGTTTTGTACGTTTTTTCCACGTGTCTTGACATGCAAAGTATCCCTGCAACGTTTGGTGAAAATCTGAGTATGTAGTTTTTGACCTTATATGGAACCTCCTATCTGAAAATTTGAAAATTCTTAAAAAATTTGACCAAAATCTTGATATCCCCAATCCTATGTTTTGTATGTTTTTTCCACGTGTCTTGACATCCAATGTATCCCTGCAAAGTTTGGTGAAGATCTGAGTATGTAGTTTTAGGCCTTATCTGGAACCTCCTATCTGAAAATTTGAAAATTTTTAAAAAATTCGTCCAAAATCTTGATGTCTCCAATCTCTTGTTTTGTACGTTTTTTCCACGTGTCTTGACCTCCAATGTATCCCTGCAATGTTTGGTGTAGATCTGAGTATGTAGTTTTTGACCTTATATGGAACCTCCTATCTGAAAATTTGAAAATTCTTAAAAAATTCGTCCAAAATCTTGATGTCTCCAATCTTTTGTTTTGTACGTTTTTTCCACGTGTCTTGACATCCAATGTATCCCTGCAAAGTTTGGTGAAGATCTGAGTATGTAGTTTTTGACCTTAAATGGAACCTCCTATCTGAAAATTTGAAAATTCTTAAAAAATTCGTCCAAAATCTTGATGTCTCCAATCTCTTGGTTTGTATGTTTTCCCCACGTGTCTTGACAATCCAATGTATCCCTGCAAAGTTTGGTGAAGATCTGAGTATGTAGTTTTTGACCTTATCTGGAACCTCCTATCTGAAAATTTGAAAATTCTTAAAAAATTCTTCCAAAATCTTGATGTCTCCAATCTCTTGTTTTGTACGTTTTTTCCACGTGTCTTGACATCCAATGTATCCCTGCATAGTTTGGTGAAGATCTGGGTATGCAGTTTTTGAACTTATATGGAACCTCCTATCTGAAAATTTGAAAATTCTTAAAAAATTCGACCAAAATCTTGATGTCCCCAATCCTATGTCTTGTATGTTTTTTTCACGTGTCTTGACATCCAATGTATCCCTGCAAAGTTTGGTGAAGATCTGAGTATGTCGTTTTTGACCTTATCTGGAACCTCCTATCTGAAAATTTGAAAATTCTTAAAAAATTCGTCCAAAATCTTGATGTCTCCAATCTCTTGTTTTGTACGTTTTTTCCATGTGTCTTGACATCCAATGTATCCCTGCAAAGTTTGGTGAAGATCTGAGTATGTAGTTTTTGACCTTATATGGAACCTCCTATCTGAAAATTTGAAAATTCTTAAAAAATTCGACCAAAATCTTGATGTCCCCAATCCTATGTTTTGTATGTTTTTCCCGCGTGTCTTGACATCCAATGTATCCCTGCAAAGTTTGGTGAAGATCTGAGTATGTAGTTTTTGACCTTATCTGGAACCTCCTATCTGAAAATTTGAAAATTCTTAAAAAATTCGTCCGAAATCTTGATGTCTCAAATCTCTTGTTTTGTACGTTTTTCCACGTGTCTTGACATCCAATGTATCCCTGCAATGTTTGGTAAAGATCTGAGTATGTAGTTTTTGACCTTATATGGAACATCCTATCTGAAAATTTGAAAATTCTTAAAAAATTTGACCAAAATCTTGATGTCCCCAATCCTATGTCTTGTATGTTTTTTCCACGTGTCTTGACATCCAATGTATCCCTGCAAAGTTTGGTTAAGATCTGAGTATGTCGTTTTTGACCTTATCTGGAACATCCTTTCTGAAAATTTGAAAATTCTTAAAAAATTCGTCCAAAATCTTGATGTCTCCAATCTCTTGTTTTGTACGTTTTTTCCACGTGTCTTGACATCCAATATATCCCTGCAAAGTTTGGTGAAGATCTGAGTATGTAGTTTTTGACCTTAAATGAAACCTCCTATCTGAAAATTTGAAAATTCTTAAAAAATTCGTCCAAAATCTTGATGTATCCAATCTCTTGGTTTGTATGTTTTCCCCACGTGTCTTGACATCCAATGTATCCCTGCAAAGTTTGGTGAAGATCTGAGTATGTAGTTTTTGACCTTATCTGGAACCTCATTTCTGAAAATTTGAAAATTCCTCAAAAATTCGTCCAAAATCTTGATGTCTCCAATCTCTTGTTTTGTACGTTTTTTCCACGTGTCTTGACATCCAATGTATCCCTGCATAGTTTGGTGAAGATCTGAGTATGTAGTTTTTGACCTTATATGGAACCTCCTTTCTGAAAATTTGAAAATTCTTAAAAAATTCTTCCAAAATCTTGATGTCTCCAATCTCTTGTTTTGTACGTTTTTTCCACGTGTCTTGACATCCAATGTATCCCTGCATAGTTTGGTGAAGATCTGAGTATGCAGTTTTTGAACTTATATGGAACCTCCTATCTGAAAATTTGAAAATTCTTAAAAAATTCGACCAAAATCTTGATGTCCCCAATCCTATGTCTTGTATGTTTTTTTCACGTGTCTTGACATCCAATGTATCCCTGCAAAGTTTGGTGAAGATCTGAGTATGTCGTTTTTGACCTTATCTGGAACCTCCTATCTGAAAATTTGAAAATTCTTAAAAAATTCGTCCAAAATCTTGATGTCTCCAATCTCTTGTTTTGTACGTTTTTTCCACGTGTCTTGACATCCAATGTATCCCTGCAAAGTTTGGTGAAGATCTGAGTATGTAGTTTTTGACCTTATATGGAACCTCCTATCTGAAAATTTGAAAATTCTTAAAAAATTCGACCAAAATCTTGATGTCCCCAATCCTATGTTTTGTATGTTTTTTCCACGTGTCTTGACATCCAATGTATCCATGCAAAGTTTGGTGAAGATCTGAGTATGTCGTTTTTGACCTTATTTGGAACCTCCCATCTGAAAATTTGAAAATTCTTAAAAAATTCGTCGAAAATCTTGATGTCTCCAATGTCTTGTTTTGTACGTTTTTTCCACGTGTCTTGACATGCATAGTATCCCTGCAACGTTTGGTGAAGATCTGAGTATGTAGTTTTTGACCTTATCTGGAACCTCCTATCTGAAAATTTGAAAATTCTTAAAAAATTCGACCAAAAATCTTGATGTCCTCAATTCTATGTTTTGTATGTTTTTTCCACGTGTCTTGACATCCAATGTATCCATGCAAAGTTTGGTGAAGATCTGAGTATGTCGTTTTTGACCTTATCTGGAACCTCCCATCTGAAAATTTGAAAATTCTTAAAAAATTCGTCCGAAATCTTCATGTCTCCAATCTTTTGTTTTGTACGTTTTTCCACGTGTCTTGACATCCAATGTATCCCTGCAATGTTTGGTGAAGATCTGAGTATGTAGTTTTTGACCTTATATGGAACCTCCTATCTGAAAATTTGAAAATTCTTAAAAAATTTGACCAAAATCTTGATGTCCCCAATCCTATGTTTTGTATGTTTTTTCCACGTGTCTTGACATCCAATGTATCCCTGCAAAGTTTGGTGAAGATCTGAGTATGTCGTTTTTGACCTTATCTGGAACATCCTTTCTGAAAATTTGAAAATTCTTAAAAAATTCGTCCAAAATCTTGATGTCTCCAATCTCTTGTTTTGTACGTTTTTTCCACGTGTCTTGACATCCAATGTATCCCTGCAAAGTTTGGTGAAGATCTGAGTATGTAGTTTTTGACCTTATATGGAACCTCCTATCTGAAAATTTGAAAATTCTTAAAAAATTCGTCCAAAATCTTGATGTCTCCAATCTCTTGGTTTGTATGTTTTCCCCACGTGTCTTGACATCCAATGTATCCCTGCAAAGTTTGGTGAAGATCTGAGTATGTAGTTTTTGACCTTATCTGGAACCTCATTTCTGAGAATTTGAAAATTCCTCAAAAATTCGTCCAAAATCTTGATGTCTCCAATCTCTTGTTTTGTACGTTTTTTCCACGTGTCTTGACATCCAATGTGTCCCTG
This sequence comes from Lepisma saccharinum, assembly GCF_977018435.1. Classification (NCBI taxonomy): domain Eukaryota; kingdom Metazoa; phylum Arthropoda; class Insecta; order Zygentoma; family Lepismatidae; genus Lepisma; species Lepisma saccharinum. The sequence goes on from NW_028143331.1 coordinate 93,914, forward strand.
CAAAGTTTGGTGAAGATCTGAGTATGTAGTTTTTGACCTTATCTGGAACCTCCTATCTGAAAATTTGAAAATTCTTAAAAAAATCGTCCAAAATCTTGATGTCTCCAATCTCTTGTTTTGTACGTTTTTTCCACGTGTCTTGACATCCAATGTATCCCTGCATAGTTTGGTGAAGATCTGAGTATGTCGTTTTTGACCTTATCTGGAACCTCCTATCTGAAAATTTGAAAATTCTTAAAAAATTCGACCAAAATCTTGATGTCCCCAATCCTATGTCTTGTATGTTTTTTTCACGTGTCTTGACATCCAATGTATCCCTGCAAAGTTTGGTGAAGATCTGAGTATGTCGTTTTTGACCTTATCTGGAACCTCCTATCTGAAAATTTGAAAATTCTTAAAAAATTCGTCCAAAATCTTGATGTCTCCAATCTCTTGTTTTGTACGTTTTTTCCATGTGTCTTGACATCCAATGTATCCCTGCAAAGTTTGGTGAAGATCTGAGTATGTAGTTTTTGACCTTATATGGAACCTCCTATCTGAAAATTTGAAAATTCTTAAAAAATTCGACCAAAATCTTGATGTCCCCAATCCTATGTTTTGTATGTTTTTCCCGCGTGTCTTGACATCCAATGTATCCCTGCAAAGTTTGGTGAAGATCTGAGTATGTAGTTTTTGACCTTATCTGGAACCTCCTATCTGAAAATTTGAAAATTCTTAAAAAATTCGTCCGAAATCTTGATGTCTCAAATCTCTTGTTTTGTACGTTTTTCCACGTGTCTTGACATCTAATGTATCCCTGCAATGTTTGGTAAAGATCTGAGTATGTAGTTTTTGACCTTATATGGAACATCCTATCTGAAAATTTGAAAATTCTTAAAAAATTTGACCAAAATCTTGATGTCCCCAATCCTATATCTTGTATGTTTTTTCCACGTGTCTTGACATCCAATGTATCCCTGCAAAGTTTGGTTAAGATCTGAGTATGTCGTTTTTGACCTTATCTGGAACATCCTTTCTGAAAATTTGAAAATTCTTAAAAAATTCGTCCAAAATCTTGATGTCTCCAATCTCTTGTTTTGTACGTTTTTTCCACGTGTCTTGACATCCAATATATCCCTGCAAAGTTTGGTGAAGATCTGAGTATGTAGTTTTTGACCTTAAATGAAACCTCCTATCTGAAAATTTGAAAATTCTTAAAAAATTCGTCCAAAATCTTGATGTATCCAATCTCTTGGTTTGTATGTTTTCCCCACGTGTCTTGACATCCAATGTATCCCTGCAAAGTTTGGTGAAGATCTGAGTATGTAGTTTTTGACCTTATCTGGAACCTCATTTCTGAAAATTTGAAAATTCCTCAAAAATTCGTCCAAAATCTTGATGTCTCCAATCTCTTGTTTTGTACGTTTTTTCCACGTGTCTTGACATCCAATGTATCCCTGCATAGTTTGGTGAAGATCTGAGTATGTAGTTTTTGACCTTATATGGAACCTCCTTTCTGAAAATTTGAAAATTCTTAAAAAATTCTTCCAAAATCTTGATGTCTCCAATCTCTTGTTTTGTACGTTTTTTCCACGTGTCTTGACATCCAATGTATCCCTGCATAGTTTGGTGAAGATCTGAGTATGCAGTTTTTGAACTTATATGGAACCTCCTATCTGAAAATTTGAAAATTCTTAAAAAATTCGACCAAAATCTTGATGTCCCCAATCCTATGTCTTGTATGTTTTTTTCACGTGTCTTGACATCCAATGTATCCCTGCAAAGTTTGGTGAAGATCTGAGTATGTCGTTTTTGACCTTATCTGGAACCTCCTATCTGAAAATTTGAAAATTCTTAAAAAATTCGTCCAAAATCTTGATGTCTCCAATCTCTTGTTTTGTACGTTTTTTCCACGTGTCTTGACATCCAATGTATCCCTGCAAAGTTTGGTGAAGATCTGAGTATGTAGTTTTTGACCTTATATGGAACCTCCTATCTGAAAATTTGAAAATTCTTAAAAAATTCGACCAAAATCTTGATGTCCCCAATCCTATGTTTTGTATGTTTTTTCCACGTGTCTTGACATCCAATGTATCCATGCAAAGTTTGGTGAAGATCTGAGTATGTCGTTTTTGACCTTATTTGGAACCTCCCATCTGAAAATTTGAAAATTCTTAAAAAATTCGTCGAAAATCTTGATGTCTCCAATGTCTTGTTTTGTACGTTTTTTCCACGTGTCTTGACATGCATAGTATCCCTGCAACGTTTGGTGAAGATCTGAGTATGTAGTTTTTGACCTTATCTGGAACCTCCTATCTGAAAATTTGAAAATTCTTAAAAAATTCGACCAAAAATCTTGATGTCCTCAATTCTATGTTTTGTATGTTTTTTCCACGTGTCTTGACATCCAATGTATCCATGCAAAGTTTGGTGAAGATCTGAGTATGTCGTTTTTGACCTTATCTGGAACCTCCCATCTGAAAATTTGAAAATTCTTAAAAAATTCGTCCGAAATCTTCATGTCTCCAATCTTTTGTTTTGTACGTTTTTCCACGTGTCTTGACATCCAATGTATCCCTGCAATGTTTGGTGAAGATCTGAGTATGTAGTTTTTGACCTTATATGGAACCTCCTATCTGAAAATTTGAAAATTCTTAAAAAATTTGACCAAAATCTTGATGTCCCCAATCCTATGTTTTGTATGTTTTTTCCACGTGTCTTGACATCCAATGTATCCCTGCAAAGTTTGGTGAAGATCTGAGTATGTCGTTTTTGACCTTATCTGGAACATCCTTTCTGAAAATTTGAAAATTCTTAAAAAATTCGTCCAAAATCTTGATGTCTCCAATCTCTTGTTTTGTACGTTTTTTCCACGTGTCTTGACATCCAATGTATCCCTGCAAAGTTTGGTGAAGATCTGAGTATGTAGTTTTTGACCTTATATGGAACCTCCTATCTGAAAATTTGAAAATTCTTAAAAAATTCGTCCAAAATCTTGATGTCTCCAATCTCTTGGTTTGTATGTTTTCCCCACGTGTCTTGACATCCAATGTATCCCTGCAAAGTTTGGTGAAGATCTGAGTATGTAGTTTTTGACCTTATCTGGAACCTCATTTCTGAGAATTTGAAAATTCCTCAAAAATTCGTCCAAAATCTTGATGTCTCCAATCTCTTGTTTTGTACGTTTTTTCCACGTGTCTTGACATCCAATGTGTCCCTGCAAAGTTTGGTGAAGATCTGAGTATGTAGTTTTTGACCTTATCTGGAACCTCCTATCTGAAAATTTGAAAATTCTTAAAAAAATCGTCCAAAATCTTGATGTCTCCAATCTCTTGTTTTGTACGTTTTTTCCACGTGTCTTGACATCCAATGTATCCCTGCATAGTTTGGTGAAGATCTGAGTATGTAGTTTTTGACCTTATATGGAACCTCCTATCTGAAAATTTGAAAATTCTTAAAAAATTTGACCAAAATCTTGATGTCCCCAATCCTATGTTTTGTATGTTTTTCCCGCGTGTCTTGACATCCAATGTATCCCTGCAAACTTTGGTGAAGATCTGAGTATGTAGTTTTTGACCTTATCTGGAACCTCCTATCTGAAAATTTGAAAATTCTTAAAAAATTCGTCCGAAATCTTGATGTCTCAAATCTCTTGTTTTGTACGTTTTTCCACGTGTCTTGACATCCAATGTATCCCTGCAATGTTTGGTGAAGATCTGAGTATGTAGTTTTTGACCTTATATGGAACATCCTATCTGAAAATTTGAAAATTCTTAAAAAATTTGACCAAAATCTTGATGTCCCCAATCCTATGTCTTGTATGTTTTTTCCACGTGTCTTGACATCCAATGTATCCCTGCAAAGTTTGGTTAAGATCTGAGTATGTCGTTTTTGACCTTATCTGGAACATCCTTTCTGAAAATTTGAAAATTCTTAAAAAATTCGTCCAAAATCTTGATGTCTCCAATCTCTTGTTTTGTACGTTTTTTCCACGTGTCTTGACATCCAATATATCCCTGCAAAGTTTGGTGAAGATCTGAGTATGTAGTTTTTGACCTTAAATGAAACCTCCTATCTGAAAATTTGAAAATTCTTAAAAAATTCGTCCAAAATCTTGATGTATCCAATCTCTTGGTTTGTATGTTTTCCCCACGTGTCTTGACATCCAATGTATCCCTGCAAAGTTTGGTGAAGATCTGAGTATGTAGTTTTTGACCTTATCTGGAACCTCATTTCTGAAAATTTGAAAATTCCTCAAAAATTCGTCCAAAATCTTGATGTCTCCAATCTCTTGTTTTGTACGTTTTTTCCACGTGTCTTGACATCCAATGTGTCCCTGCAAAGTTTGGTGAAGATCTGAGTATGTAGTTTTTGACCTTATCTGGAACCTCCTATCTGAAAATTTGAAAATTCTTAAAAAATTCGTCCAAAATCTTGATGTCTCCAATCTCTTGTTTTGTACGTTTTTTCCACGTGTCTTGACATCCAATGTATCCCTGCATAGTTTGGTGAAGATCTGAGTATGTAGTTTTTGACCTTATATGGAACCTCCTTTCTGAAAATTTGAAAATTCTTAAAAAATTCGTCCAAAATCTTGATGTCTCCAATCTCTTGGTTTGTACGTTTTTTTCACGTGTCTTGACATCCAATGTATCCCTGCAAAGTTTGGTGAAGATCTGAGTATGTAGTTTTTGACCTTATCTGGAACCTCCTATCTGGAAATTTGAAAATTCTAAAAAAATTCGACCAAAATCTTGAAGTCCCCAATCCTATGTTTTGTATGTTTTTTCCACGTGTCTTGACATCCAATGTATCCATGCAAAGTTTGGTGAAGATCTGAGTATGTAGTTTTTGACCTTATATGGAACCTCCTATCTGAAAATTTGAAAATTCTTAAAAAATTCGTTCAAAATCTTGATGTCTCCAATCTCTTGTTTTGTACGTTTTTTCCACGTGTCTTGACATCCAATGTATCACTGCAAAGTTTGGTGAAGATCTGAGTATGTAGTTCTTGACCTTATCTGGAACCTCCCATCTGAAAATTTGAAAATTCCTAAAAAATCCGTCCAAAATCTTGATGACCCCAATCTCATGTTTTGTACGTTTTTTCCACGTGTCTTGACATCCAATGTATCCTTGCAAAGTTTGGTGAAGATCTGAGTATGTAGTTTTTGACCTTATACGGAACCTCCTTTCTGAAAATTTGAAAATTCTTAAAAAATTCGTCCAAAATCTTGATGTCTCCAATTTCTTGTTTTGTACGTTTTTTCCACGTGTCTTGACATCCAATGTATCCATGCAAAGTTTGGTGAAGATCTGAGTATGTCGTTTTTGACCTTATCTGGAACCTCCCATCTGAAAATTTGAAAATTCTTAAAAAATTCGTCGAAAATCTTGATGTCTCCAATCTCTTGTTTTGTACGTTTTTTCCACGTGTCTTGACATGCAAAGTATCCCTGCAACGTTTGGTGAAGATCTGAGTATGTAGTTTTTGACCTTATTTGGAACCTCCTATCTGAAAATTTGAAAATTCTTCAAAAATTCGTCCAAAATCTTGATGTCTCCAATCTCTTGTTTTGTACGTTTTTCCACGTGTCTTGACATCCAATGTATCCCTGCAAAGTTTGGTGAAGATCTGAGTATGTAGTTTTTGACCTTATCTGGAACCTCCTATCTGAAAATTTGAAAATTCTTAAAAAATTCGTCCAAAATCTTGATGTCTCCAATCTCTTGTTTTGTACGTTTTTTCCACGTGTCTTGATATCCAATGTATCCCTGCAAAGTTTGGTGAAGATCTGAGTATGTCGTTTTTGACCTTATCTGGAACATCCTTTCTGAAAATTTGAAAATTGTTAAAAAATTCGTCCAAAATCTTGATGTCTCCTATCTCTTGTTTTGTACGTTTTTTCCACGTGTCTTGACATCCAATGTATCCCTGCAAAGTTTGGTGAAGATCTGAGTATGTAGTTTTTGACCTTATCTGGAACCTCCCATCTGAAAATTTGAAAATTCTTAAAAAATTCGACCAAAATCTTGATGTCTCCAATCTCTTGTTTTGTACGTTTTTTCCACGTGTCTTGACACATAATGTATCCATGCAAAGTTTGGTGAAGATCTGAGTATGTAGTTTTTGACCTTATATGGAACCTCCTATCTGAAAATTTGAAAATTCTTAAAAAATTCGTCCAAGATCTTGATGTCTCCAATCTCTTGTTTTGTACGTTTTTTCCACGTGTCTTGACATCCAATGTATCCCTGCAAAGTTTGGTGAAGATCTGAGTATGTAGTTTTTGACCTTATCTGGAACCTCCCATCTGAAAATTTGAAAATTCCTAAAAAATCCGTCCAAAATCTTGATGACCCCAATCTCTTGTTTTGTACGTTTTTTCCACGTGTCTTGACATTCAATGTATCCCTGCAAAGTTTGGTGAAGATCTGAGTATGTAGTTTTTGACCTTATATGGAACCTCCTTTCTGAAAATTTGAAAATTCTTAAAAAATTCGTCCAAAATCTTGATGACCCCAATCTCTTGTTTTGTACGTTTTTTCCACGTGTCTTGACATCCAATGTATCCCTGCAAAGTTTGGTGAAGATCTGAGTATGTAGTTTTTGACCTTATATGGAACCTCCTTTCTGAAAATTTGAGAATTCTTAAAAAATTCGTCCAAAATCTTGATGTCTCCAATCTCTTGTTTTGTACGTTTTTTCCACGTGTCTTGACATCCAATGTATCCATGCAAAGTTTGGTGAAGATCTGAGTATGTCGTTTTTGACCTTATCTGGAACCTCCCATCTGAAAATTTGAAAATTCTTAAAAAATTCGTCGAAAATCTTGATGTCTCCAATCTCTTGTTTTGTACGTTTTTTCCACGTGTCTTGACATGCAAAGTATCCCTGCAACGTTTGGTGAAGATCTGAGTATGTAGTTTTTGACCTTATCTGGAACCTCCTATCTGAAAATTTGAAAATTCTTCAAAAATTCGTCGAAAATCTTGATGTCTCCAATCTCTTGTTTTGTACGTTTTTTCCACGTGTCTTGACATCCAATGTATCCCTGCAATGTTTGGTGGAGATCTGAGTATGTAGTTTTTGACCTTATCTGGGACCTCCTATCAGAAAATTTGAAAATTCTTCAAAAATTCGTCCAAAATCTTGATGTCTCCAATCTCTTGTTTTGTACGTTTTTTCCACGTGTCTCGACCTCCAATGTATCCCTGCAAAGTTTGGTGAAGATCTGAGTATGTCGTTTTTGACCTTATCTGGAACATCCTTTCTGAAAATTTGAAAATTCTTAAAAAATTCGTCGAAAATCTTGATGTCTCCAATCTCTTGTTTTGTACGTTTTTTCCACGTGTCTTGACATCCAATGTATCCCTGCAAAGTTTGGTGAAGATCTGAGTATGTAGTTTTTGACCTTATATGGAACCTCCTTTCTGAAAATTTGAAAATTCTCAAAAAATTCGTCCATAATCTTGATGTCTCCAATCTCTTGTTTTGTACGTTTTTTCCACGTGTCTTGACATCCAACGTATCCCTGCAAAGTTTGGTGAAGATCTGAGTATGTAGTTTTTGACCTTATATGGAACCTCCTATCTGAAAATTTGAAAATTCTTAAAAAATTCGTCCAAAATCTTGATGTCACCAATCCTATGTTTTGTATGTTTTTTCCACGTGTCTTGACATCCAATGTATCCATGCAAAGTTTGGTGAAGATCTGAGTATGTCGTTTTTGACCTTATCTGGAACCTCCCATCTGAAAATTTGAAAATTCTTAAAAAATTCGTCGAAAATCTTGATGTCTCCGATCTCTTGTTTTGTACGTTTTTTCCACGTGTCTTGACATGCAAAGTATTCCTGCAATGTTTGGTGAAGATCTGAGTATGTAGTTTTTGACCTTATCTGGAACCTCCCATCTGAAAATTTGAAAATTCCTAAAAAATCCGTCCAAAATCTTGATGACCCCAATCTCTTGTTTTGTACGTTTTTTCCACGTGTCTTGACATCCAATGTATCCCTGCAAAGTTTGGTGAAGATCTGAGTATGTAGTTTTTGACCTTATCTGGAACCTCCTATCTGAAAATTTGAAAATTCTTAAAAAATTCGTCCAAAATCTTGATGTCTCCAATCTCTTGTTTTGTACGTTTTTTCCACGTGTCTTGATATCCAATGTATCCCTGCAAAGTTTGGTGAAGATCTGAGTATGTCGTTTTTGACCTTATCTGGAACATCCTTTCTGAAAATTTGAAAATTGTTAAAAAATTCGTCCAAAATCTTGATGTCTCCAATCTCTTTTTTGTACGTTTTTTCCACGTGTCTTGACATCCAATGTATCCCTGCAAAGTTTGGTGAAGATCTGAGTATGTAGTTTTTGACCTTATCTGGAACCTCCCATTTGAAAATTTGAAAATTCTTAAAAAATTCGACCAAAATCTTGATGTCTCCAATCTTTTGTTTTGTACGTTTTTTCCACGTGTCTTGACACATAATGTATCCATGCAAAGTTTGGTGAAGATCTGAGTATGTAGTTTTTGACCTTATATGGAACCTCCTATCTGAAAATTTGAAAATTCTTAAAAAATTCGTCCAAAATCTTGATGTCTCCAATCTCTTGTTTTGTACGTTTTTTCCACGTGTCTTGACATCCAATGTATCCCTGCAAAGTTTGGTGAAGATCTGAGTATGTAGTTTTTGACCTTATCTGGAACCTCCCATCTGAAAATTTGAAAATTCCTAAAAAATCCGTGCAAAATCTTGATGACCCCAATCTCTTGTTTTGTACGTTTTTTCCACGTGTCTTGACATCCAATGTATTCCTGCAATGTTTGGTGAAGATCTGAGTATGTAGTTTTTGACCTTATATGGAACCTCCTATCTGAAAATTTGAAAATTCTTAAAAAATTCGTCCAAAATCTTGATGACCCCAATCTCTTGTTTTGTACGTTTTTTCCACGTGTCTTGACATCCAAAGTATCCCTGCAAAGTTTGGTGAAGATCTGAGTATGTAGTTTTTGACCTTATATGGAACCTCCTTTCTGAAAATTTGAGAATTCTTAAAAAATTCGTCCAAAATCTTGATGTCTCCAATCTCTTGTTTTGTACGTTTTTTCCACGTGTCTTGACATCCAATGTATCCATGCAAAGTTTGGTGAAGATCTGAGTATGTCGTTTTTGACCTTATCTGGAACCTCCCATCTGAAAATTTGAAAATTCTTAAAAAATTCGTCGAAAATCTTGATGTCTCCAATCTTTTGTTTTGTACGTTTTTTCCACGTGTCTTGACATGCAAAGTATCCCTGCAACGTTTGGTGAAGATCTGAGTATGTAGTTTTTGACCTTATCTGGAACCTCCTATCTGAAAATTTGAAAATTCTTCAAAAATTCGTCGAAAATCTTGATGTCTCCAATCTCTTGTTTTGTACGTTTTTTCCACGTGTCTTGACATCCAATGTATTCCTGCAATGTTTGGTGGAGATCTGAGTATGTAGTTTTAGACCTTATCTGGAACCTCCTATCTGAAAATTTGAAAATTCTTCAAAAATTCGTCCAAAATCTTGATGTCTTCAATCTCTTGTTTTGTACGTTTTTTCCACGTGTCTCGACCTCCAATGGATCCCTGCAAAGTTTGGTGAAGATCTGAGTATGTCGTTTTTGTCCTTATCTGGAACATCCTTTCTGAAAATTTGAAAATTCTTAAAAAATTCGTCGAAAATCTTGATGTCTCCAATCTCTTGTTTTGTACGTTTTTTCCACGTGTCTTGACATCCAATGTATCCCTGCAAAGTTTGGTGAAGATCTGAGTATGTAGTTTTTGACCTTATATGGAACCTCCTATCTGAAAATTTGAAAATTCTTAAAAAATTCGTCCAAAATCTTGATGTCTCCAATCTCTTGTTTTGTACGTTTTTTCCACGTGTCTCGACCTCCAATGGATCCCTGCAAAGTTTGGTGAAGATCTGAGTATGTCGTTTTTGACCTTATCTGGAACCTCCCATCTGAAAATTTGAAAATTCTTAAAAAATTCGTCGAAAATCTTGATGTCTCCGATCTCTTGTTTTGTACGTTTTTTCCACGTGTCTTGACATGCAAAGTATTCCTGCAAAGTTTGGTGAAGATCTGAGTATGTAGTTTTTGACCTCATCTGGAACCTCCTATCTGAAAATTTGAAAATTCTTAAAAAATTCGTCCAAAATCTTGATGTCTCCAATCTCTTGTTTTGTACGTTTTTTCCACGTGTCTTGACATCCAATGTATCCCTGCAATGTTTGGTGAAGATCTGAGTATGTAGTTTTTGATCTTATCTGGAACCTCCTATCTGAAAATTTGAAAATTCTTAAAAAATTCGTCCAAAATCTTGATGTCTCCAATCTCTTGTTTTGTACGTTTTTTCCACGTGTCTTGATATCCAATGTATCCCTGCAAAGTTTGGTGAAGATCTGAGTATGTTGTTTTTGACCTTATCTGGAACATCCTATCTGAAAATTTGAAAATTCTTAAAAAATTCGTCCAAAATCTTGATGTCACCAATCCTATGTTTTGTATGTTTTTTCCACGTGTCTTGACATCCAATGTATCCATGCAAAGTTTGGTGAAGATCTGAGTATGTCGTTTTTGACCTTATCTGGAACCTCCCATCTGAAAATTTGAAAATTCTTAAAAAATTCGTCGAAAATCTTGATGTCTCCGATCTCTTGTTTTGTACGTTTTTTCCACGTGTCTTGACATGCAAAGTATTCCTGCAAAGTTTGGTGAAGATCTGACTATGTAGTTTTTGACCTCATCTGGAACCTCCTATCTGAAAATTTGAAAATTCTTTAAAAATTCGTCCAAAATATTGATGTCTCCAATCTCTTGTTTTGTACGTTTTTTCCACGTGTCTTGACATCCAATGTATCCCTGCAATGTTTGGTGAAGATCTGAGTATGTAGTTTTTGACCTTATCTGGAACCTCCCATCTGAAAATTTGAAAATTCCTAAAAAATCCGTCCAAAATCTTGATGACCCCAATCTCTTGTTTTGTACGTTTTTTCCACGTGTCTTGACATCCAATGTATCCCTGCAAAGTTTGGTGAAGATCTGAGTATGTAGTTTTTGACCTTATCTGGAACCTCCTATCTGAAAATTTGAAAATTCTTAAAAAATTCGTCCAAAATCTTGATGTCTCCAATCTCTTGTTTTGTACGTTTTTTCCACGTGTCTTGATATCCAATGTATCCCTGCAAAGTTTGGTGAAGATCTGAGTATGTCGTTTTTGACCTTATCTGGAACATCCTTTCTGAAAATTTGAAAATTGTTAAAAAATTCGTCCAAAATCTTGATGTCTCCAATCTCTTTTTTGTACGTTTTTTCCACGTGTCTTGACATCCAATGTATCCCTGCAAATTTTGGTGAAGATCTGAGTATGTAGTTTTTGACCTTATCTGGAACCTCCCATCTGAAAATTTGAAAATTCTTAAAAAATTCGACCAAAATCTTGATGTCTCCAATCTTTTGTTTTGTACGTTTTTTCCACGTGTCTTGACACATAATGTATCCATGCAAAGTTTGGTGAAGATCTGAGTATGTAGTTTTTGACCTTATATGGAACCTCCTATCTGAAAATTTGAAAATTCTTAAAAAATTCGTCCAAAATCTTGATGTCTCCAATCTCTTGTTTTGTACGTTTTTTCCACGTGTCTTGACATCCAATGTATCCCTGCAAAGTTTGGTGAAGATCTGAGTATGTAGTTTTTGACCTTATCTGGAACCTCCCAAGTGCATATTGGCCGTTTCAAAGTCATACTTGGTACGAGTGTTTTTGTAGCCTCTTTTTTATCAATTGAAAATCAGTTTTTGACATATTTTGACAAATTTTTGTCGATGTTTTAGCGTTTAGCGATGTTTTTGTAAAATTTCCTATTTTTCTTTTTTTTCCCACTCATACTTGGTACGAGCACACACAAGCATAGGTTCTATTCATACTTTTTCTTACGTATAGATGTACATGATGAATCCGCAAACAGATTTTTCCTAAGTTTTACTGTTTCCAAGATAACCCCAATTCCGGTTGCTATTTTGGATTTCCGAGCATAGGTTCTATCCATATTTTTTCTCACGTATAGGCGTACATGACGAACCCGCAAACAGATTTTTCCTAAGTCTTACCGCTTCCAAGATAACCCCACTTCCGCTCGCTATTTTGGATTTCCGAGAATAGGTTCTATTCATATTTTACTTACATATAGGCGTACATGACGAATCCGCAAACAGATTTTTTCTAAGTCTTGCTGTTTCCAAGATAACCCCACTTCCGGTCGCCATTTTGGATTTCCGAGAATAGGTTCTATTCATATTTTACTTACATATAGGCGTACATGACAAATCCGCAAACAGATTTTTTCTAAGTCTTGCTGTTTCCAAGATAACCCCACTTCCGGTCGCCATTTTGGTTTTCCGAGAATAGGTTCTATTCATATTTTACTTACATATAGGCGTACATGACGAATCCGCAAACAGATTTTTCCTAAGTCTCACCGTTTCCAAGATAACTAGTAGACCCAAATGGAGAATTCAACGCCCGAAAGTGGAGCTCGGTGGAGCTCGCAGTGTTGCCAACCGCTTATTCGAAAAAATCACCAAGGTTTTTGGTCTAACCTAACCTAAAACAGCAAGGAGTTGGCAACTTTGCTTGAGAGTTCAGAAAACCGGAAGTGGGGCTCGGTGGGGCTCGCAGGAGCTCGCCACACACACACACTTATTTTCTCTCCATGTTCCGCGCCTTATTTATTGCGCTGACGATGTTTCACAGCGTAGAAAACAATACCAAAACATCAAAAACTCATTTTGATTATTTGGAGCTCACCAAAACCTCAAAAACTTATTTTTATTAATTGAGGTTCACCAAAACCTCAAAAACTCCCACTTTTTCTCTACGTTCAGCGCTTTTATTTATTGCGCTGACACAGCGTGATGAGTAAATAATGCAGTCTCACATCCTTGAAGGATGAATGCACCTTATCGTAATTTTCCAAGTCCCGGTCAAATGTTTGTATATCGTGACCTTTGTAAACCTCTCGGAACGATGTGATCTCTCTGCCGCACACACACACACGCCTCTCATTATTTCTGTATTGTGACGTGTTTATTTTGGTATGGGAGGACAGAGGACACCGAGACTCGACCGACACACTAAACCCAACCTCTCTACGCGTACTCTACGTCACCAAAAAAGGTTAAAGGTTCCAAATAACAATAGTTAAGAGTTTCGCCAATCTAGTAAAGTGGATTGGTTGAAATCTCCAAGGCGTATTTTTGCATTTTTTTCAAATATGAACACGTTAAAACTGAACTGTCTTGGATTTTTGAGTTTTGTATTCGCCCCTGAGAAAATTCTATATAAAATAACATACCTGAAAATTATATTCGCAGTAGATTGATTTTTTTTGAGTTTTGTAATCACCTCAAGAAATTCTATATAAAATAACATACCTGAAAATTGTATTTAGAGTAGATTGAATTCTTGAGTTTTTGTATTCGCACACAAGAAATTATATATAAATAACATACCCGAAATTCTATTTACAGTAGATTGAATTTTTGAGTTTTGTAATCACTCCAAGAAATTCTATATAAAATAACATACCTGAAAATTGTATCGCTAGACACTTTTTGATTTCTGTGATTTTTTGGAGAAAGCATAATGGCATCCACCACCAGTTTCAATCGAAAAAATGATAAAACTGAATGTGTTACTTGCGAAAAATTAATATCTAAAACTAATATTAGCAAGCACAGGGCAAGATGTAGCGAAACAGGCTCGAGAATTAATTGTTTGTTACCTTCTAAGTCTTGTGCTCGATGTGGAAAGATGATCAGCATTGCAAATTTAAGTAAACACCTCAAAATTTGCAAACCATCGATCGAACAAGGAACATTGAAAAGGAAAATCGATAATCCAGAAACGGAAGCTTCCACTTCCAAACAAGTTAAATTATCGGATGAACGCAAACCGATTAGATCTGCATTCAACGACCAACTCCAGGATTTCTCTTTTACTTCGGAACCAGGCCGTGACATCCTTAGTTTCTTGCATGAAACGAAAACATCTGTACTAAATATTCTAAAAAATAAACTTGAAAATAATTCCATAAAAGTATACGTTGTTCTGTTTTCTGAATACGAGAAAGTTGATGGCACAACGAGTATTTTTTATCATCGTACAAAAAACCAGACACTTTATTTTGCTGACGTCGAAAATTTGGACAACTTTTATTATAAAGTTTCCAAAGAGCTGGTTAAGAAACACGACGATTTCGAGGCTAAAGGGTCGGGATGGGCTCTGTGTGGAAGTCCTCACACGTTAACCGTTTACGTGAACCGATTCTCGCCTCTTCGCGCATCCAGCTATGTTCCTCTTCCACCGAACATTCAACACAAGAGGGCTGTGTTAAATATACAGAACAGCGATAACAAGTGTTTCCTTTGGTGTATATTGGCTGCACTGCATTCTGTTTATTGGTCAAATAATCCAGAACGGGTTTCTCATTACAAGCAATACGAGTCCGAGTTTGAAAGTGTAATGTCTGGCATCGAATACCCGGTGACATTGTCGGATATAACAAAGTTTGAAAATCGTGCCGGAAAATGCATCGCTATTAATGTATATTTCTTCACGTCAGATAAATATCTCGTGCATCCCGTCAGGATAAGCGATATCGACGATGACGATGCTCGTGTGATTAATCTTCTTCTTATTTCAAACGAGGATGTTCATCACTACACGCTAATTCGTTCAATGTCTCGATTACTAGGAAGCCAAACAACCAAGCATGAACATTGCATCGAAGTTTGCCCGAGATGCCTAACCACGTTCGACGATCGAAAACAACTCAATTATCGAAATTACACCGGACGTCAAATTGCTATCGAGAAACTTGCCGAACATAAAATTTATTGCGGCAACAACAGACCGGCTAGAATGTTGATGCCCGAAACGAACGAAGTCGAAGAATTCAAAATGCACAAAGCATTGTTGGAACATCCGGCCATCATTGTTGCTGATTTCGAGGCGTTCCTCAAACCACTCTCCTACTGCGAACCGGATCCTGAAATTTCCTCCACAACGCCGTACCAGCTTCATCAACCAAACAGTTTCGGCTATGTTGTTGTGCGACGTGATAAAATAAATGAAGCATATATATACCGCGGGCCAAATGTAATCGAACACTTCCTGGAAAAAATGGTGGAGGAGGTTGAGGTAATTGGTAGCGTACTGCTTACATCAAAACCGATGGCACCTTTAACTGAAAATGAACTTCAAGATTACAATTCCACTGAGGTGTGTCCGGTATGTGATCAAAGTTTCACTGATGAGAACAAAAAAATATTCCACCACGATCATTTCAGCGGAAACTACATAGGTGGAATTTGCAATACGTGCAATCTTAAAATCCAGAAACCTAAATTCATCCCCATATTTTTTCACAACGGAAGCGGATATGATTTTCACCACCTGGTGAGACATCTTGGCTACGATCCGAAACGTATAGGTGTCTTGGCCGAGAATGAAGAACGCTACATTAGTCTCAGCAAGCAAGTGTCGATTCCGGGAACGAAAAATACAATCGAGATGCGCTTCCTGGATTCGTATAGATTTCTCTCTGCAAGTCTGGATGCTTTAGCGAACAAACTCACCGACGATCAATTCAAAATAACTAGAGCTAGTTTTCCCAACGTAGACATAGAACTCGTTAGACGTAAAGGGATTTATCCTTACGAATACGTCAGTGATGATTCTAAATTTAACGACGACGTTCTCCCACCTCCAAGGGAATTTTACAGCAGACTCAGAGAGAAAGGAATCACGGACGAAGAATACCAACACGCGCAACTCATGTGGGAGAAATTAGAATGTAGGACACTCGGAGACTACCACGATGCCTACTTAAAATTAGACGTCACGATACTCGCGGATGTTTTTCAAGCGTTCAGGAAAACGGCAACGAATATTTATAAATTAGATCCAGCGTATTTCTACAGTCTACCGGGATTAGCGTGGTCGGCAATGTTATTCCAGACAAAGGTCAAGCTGGAACTGATATCGGACGTTGACATGTTGCTATTTATCGAAAGAGGGATACGAGGTGGAATGGTGCAATGCGTACAGAGACATGCGAAAGCTAATAACGTACACATGAAAGAAGATTACGATTCAAATCGAGCATCGAATTACATCTTCTACGCCGACGTTAATAATCTCTACGGACATGCCATGGTTCAGAAACTTCCTTACGGGGGATTCGAATGGTTAGATCCGACTTCGATAGATATTATTCATTTCGACGATAGCGAGTGTGGTTTCTTCGCAGAGGTAGATCTCCAATTCTCCGAACACCTGCACGACACGTTTTCGGATTTGCCTCCGACTCCCGAAATCAAATGTCCACCCGACTCGGTTCAAGACAAGCTTTTGTTAACATTGGACCCTAAACAGAGATACGTCGTCCACTACAAGAATCTCCGGTTTTTGATTGGGAAGGGTGTTCAGATAGTAAATGTTAGAAGAATACTAAAGTTTAAACATTCCACGTGGTTAAGACCTTACATAGAAACTAACACACAACATAGAACAGCTGCCACTTCCGATTTAGACAAGGACTTCTTTAAATTAATGAACAATGCGGTGTACGGAAAGACCATGGAGAATGTTAGAAAGCACGTAGACGTGAAATTAATTTCCGATAAGAATAAATGTCGGAAGTGGATAGCCGATCCTAGATTCAAGTCGAGAAAAATTTACAACAAGAATTTGGCACTTTTCAATCTAGATATAAAATTGATGAAATTCAGAAAACCAATTTACGTTGGCGCAACGGTTCTCGACTTGTCGAAACTTTACATGTTCGAATTTCATTACGACGTGATGAAACCCTTCTACAATGATAAAATATCACTTTTGTACACGGACACCGACAGCTTCATTTACAGCATACAAACACCTAACCTATACGAAGACATAAAAAATCCTTCCATGCTTGAGTATTTCGATACTTCTGCGTATCCTCAACCCAACAGATTTGGGATTCCATCTCGTAACAAAAAAGTCCTAGGTAAACTGAAAGATGAATGTAACGGTGATATTATTGTCGAGTTCGCGGGTTTGCGTTCGAAGATGTATGCCATGAGAACAGAGAGTAGCGTCACGAAGAAAGCAAAAGGTGTGGGCAAGAATACGGTGGAGAACAAACTCACCTTCCACGATTACATCGATTGCCTTTACTCACAATCGACGATACTAAGTATAGAACAAAGAATCCAAAGTGTAGACCACGTGATTACAACAAACGAAGTTAGGAAAGTAGCATTAGATCCGCACGACGATAAAAGATGTATTTTGTCTTGTGGAATCCACACGTTGCCTTGGGGACACTATCGTTTAGAAAATAGTAAAAATTGTAGGCAATGCAATTGAAAAAAAAATAAACTTAAATAACTATAACTAAAATAAAAAAACTTTAACTGTCTCACATACACAATAAAGAACTAGCAAGGACAATGAATCTCTTTGGTTTCCGAAAGCAAACAATGGAGACTGTACACCGCAAGGCAGATCATGAATTTCTACCTTCCATGTTATCTAAACTCAACGGCCTGTTGATCAATCAATTTTCGGAACGCTGCTCTTCTTGCTGGAACAGGGACGATTTCGGATTCGCGACGATCGACGTGACGAGGAAACCCAACGACGGAAAATACAGAAACAAAATCAACGACTTTCAAAACGTTGCAACGTTGTGAGAAACGTTTCTCACAACGTTGCAACGTTTTGAAAGTCGTTGATTTTGTTTCTGTATTTTCCGTCGTTGGGTTTCCTCGTCACGTCGATCGTCGCGAATCCGAAATCGTCCCTGTTCCAGCAAGAAGAGCAGCGTTCCGAAAATTGATTGATCAACAGGCCGTTGAGTTTAGATAACATGGAAGGTAGAAATTCATGATCTGCCTTGCGGTGTACAGTCTCCATTGTTTACTTTCGGAAACCAAAGAGATTCATTGTCCTTGCTAGTTCTTTATTGTGTATGTGAGACAGTTAAAGTTTTTTTATTTTAGTTATAGTTATTTAAGTTTATTTTTTTTTCAATTGCATTGCCTACAATTTTTACTATTTTCTAAACGATAGTGTCCCCAAGGCAACGTGTGGATTCCACAAGACAAAATACATCTTTTATCGTCGTGCGGATCTAATGCTACTTTCCTAACTTCGTTTGTTGTAATCACGTGGTCTACACTTTGGATTCTTTGTTCTATACTTAGTATCGTCGATTGTGAGTAAAAGCAATCGATGTAATCGTGGAAGGTGAGTTTGTTCTCCACCGTATTCTTGCCCACACCTTTTGCTTTCTTCGTGACGCTACTCTCTGTTCTCATGGCATACATCTTCGAACGCAAACCCGCGAACTCGACAATAATATCACCGTTACATTCATCTTTCAGTTTACCTAGGACTTTTTTGTTACGAGATGGAATCCCAAATCTGTTGGGTTGAGGATACGCAGAAGTATCGAAATACTCAAGCATGGAAGGATTTTTTATGTCTTCGTATAGGTTAGGTGTTTGTATGCTGTAAATGAAGCTGTCGGTGTCCGTGTACAAAAGTGATATTTTATCATTGTAGAAGGGTTTCATCACGTCGTAATGAAATTCGAACATGTAAAGTTTCGACAAGTCGAGAACCGTTGCGCCAACGTAAATTGGTTTTCTGAATTTCATCAATTTTATATCTAGATTGAAAAGTGCCAAATTCTTGTTGTAAATTTTTCTCGACTTGAATCTAGGATCGGCTATCCACTTCCGACATTTATTCTTATCGGAAATTAATTTCACGTCTACGTGCTTTCTAACATTCTCCATGGTCTTTCCGTACACCGCATTGTTCATTAATTTAAAGAAGTCCTTGTCTAAATCGGAAGTGGCAGCTGTTCTATGTTGTGTGTTAGTTTCTATGTAAGGTCTTAACCACGTGGAATGTTTAAACTTTAGTATTCTTCTAACATTTACTATCTGAACACCCTTCCCAATCAAAAACCGGAGATTCTTGTAGTGGACGACGTATCTCTGTTTAGGGTCCAATGTTAACAAAAGCTTGTCTTGAACCGAGTCGGGTGGACATTTGATTTCGGGAGTCGGAGGCAAATCCGAAAACGTGTCGTGCAGGTGTTCGGAGAATTGGAGATCTACCTCTGCGAAGAAACCACACTCGCTATCGTCGAAATGAATAATATCTATCGAAGTGGGATCTAACCATTCGAATCCCCCGTAAGGAAGTTTCTGAACCATGGCATGTCCGTAGAGATTATTAACGTCGGCGTAGAAGATGTAATTCGATGCTCGATTTGAATCGTAATCTTCTTTCATGTGTACGTTATTAGCTTTCGCATGTCTCTGTACGCATTGCACCATTCCACCTCGTATCCCTCTTTCGATAAATAGCAACATGTCAACGTCCGATATCAGTTCCAGCTTGACCTTTGTCTGGAATAACATTGCCGACCACGCTAATCCCGGTAGACTGTAGAAATACGCTGGATCTAATTTATAAATATTCGTTGCCGTTTTCCTGAACGCTTGAAAAACATCCGCGAGTATCGTGACGTCTAATTTTAAGTAGGCATCGTGGTAGTCTCCGAGTGTCCTACATTCTAATTTCTCCCACATGAGTTGCGCGTGTTGGTATTCTTCGTCCGTGATTCCTTTCTCTCTGAGTCTGCTGTAAAATTCCCTTGGAGGTGGGAGAACGTCGTCGTTAAATTTAGAATCATCACTGACGTATTCGTAAGGATAAATCCCTTTACGTCTAACGAGTTCTATGTCTACGTTGGGAAAAAAAGCTCTAGTTATTTTGAATTGATCGTCGGTGAGTTTGTTCGCTAAAGCATCCAGACTTGCAGAGAGAAATCTATACGAATCCAGGAAGCGCATCTCGATTGTATTTTTCGTTCCCGGAATCGACACTTGCTTGCTGAGACTAATGTAGCGTTCTTCATTCTCGGCCAAGACACCTATACGTTTCGGATCGTAGCCAAGATGTCTCACCAGGTGGTGAAAATCATATCCGCTTCCGTTGTGAAAGAATATGGGGATGAATTTAGGTTTCTGGATTTTAAGATTGCACGTATTGCAAATTCCACCTATGTAGTTTCCGCTGAAATGATCGTGGTGGAATATTTTTTTGTTCTCATCAGTGAAACTTTGATCACATACCGGACACACCTCAGTGGAATTGTAATCTTGAAGTTCATTTTCAGTTAAAGGTGCCATCGGTTTTGATGTAAGCAGTACGCTACCAATTACCTCAACCTCCTCCACCATTTTTTCCAGGAAGTGTTCGATTACATTTGGCCCGCGGTATATATATGCTTCATTTATTTTATCACGTCGCACAACAACATAGCCGAAACTGTTTGGTTGATGAAGCTGGTACGGCGTTGTGGAGGAAATTTCAGGATCCGGTTCGCAGTAGGAGAGTGGTTTGAGGAACGCCTCGAAATCAGCAACAATGATGGCCGGATGTTCCAACAATGCTTTGTGCATTTTGAATTCTTCGACTTCGTTCGTTTCGGGCATCAACATTCTAGCCGGTCTGTTGTTGCCGCAATAAATTTTATGTTCGGCAAGTTTCTCGATAGCAATTTGACGTCCGGTGTAATTTCGATAATTGAGTTGTTTTCGATCGTCGAACGTGGTTAGGCATCTCGGGCAAACTTCGATGCAATGTTCATGCTTGGTTGTTTGGCTTCCTAGTAATCGAGACATTGAACGAATTAGCGTGTAGTGATGAACATCCTCGTTTGAAATAAGAAGAAGATTAATCACACGAGCATCGTCATCGTCGATATCGCTTATCCTGACGGGATGCACGAGATATTTATCTGACGTGAAGAAATATACATTAATAGCGATGCATTTTCCGGCACGATTTTCAAACTTTGTTATATCCGACAATGTCACCGGGTATTCGATGCCAGACATTACACTTTCAAACTCGGACTCGTATTGCTTGTAATGAGAAACCCGTTCTGGATTATTTGACCAATAAACAGAATGCAGTGCAGCCAATATACACCAAAGGAAACACTTGTTATCGCTGTTCTGTATATTTAACACAGCCCTCTTGTGTTGAATGTTCGGTGGAAGAGGAACATAGCTGGATGCGCGAAGAGGCGAGAATCGGTTCACGTAAACGGTTAACGTGTGAGGACTTCCACACAGAGCCCATCCCGACCCTTTAGCCTCGAAATCGTCGTGTTTCTTAACCAGCTCTTTGGAAACTTTATAATAAAAGTTGTCCAAATTTTCGACGTCAGCAAAATAAAGTGTCTGGTTTTTTGTACGATGATAAAAAATACTCGTTGTGCCATCAACTTTCTCGTATTCAGAAAACAGAACAACGTATACTTTTATGGAATTATTTTCAAGTTTATTTTTTAGAATATTTAGTACAGATGTTTTCGTTTCATGCAAGAAACTAAGGATGTCACGGCCTGGTTCCGAAGTAAAAGAGAAATCCTGGAGTTGGTCGTTGAATGCAGATCTAATCGGTTTGCGTTCATCCGATAATTTAACTTGTTTGGAAGTGGAAGCTTCCGTTTCTGGATTATCGATTTTCCTTTTCAATGTTCCTTGTTCGATCGATGGTTTGCAAATTTTGAGGTGTTTACTTAAATTTGCAATGCTGATCATCTTTCCACATCGAGCACAAGACTTAGAAGGTAACAAACAATTAATTCTCGAGCCTGTTTCGCTACATCTTGCCCTGTGCTTGCTAATATTAGTTTTAGATATTAATTTTTCGCAAGTAACACATTCAGTTTTATCATTTTTTCGATTGAAACTGGTGGTGGATGCCATTATGCTTTCTCCAAAAAATCACAGAAATCAAAAAGTGTCTAGCGATACAATTTTCAGGTATGTTATTTTATATAGAATTTCTTGGAGTGATTACAAAACTCAAAAATTCAATCTACTGTAAATAGAATTTCGGGTATGTTATTTATATATAATTTCTTGTGTGCGAATACAAAAACTCAAGAATTCAATCTACTCTAAATACAATTTTCAGGTATGTTATTTTATATAGAATTTCTTGAGGTGATTACAAAACTCAAAAAAAATCAATCTACTGCGAATATAATTTTCAGGTATGTTATTTTATATAGAATTTTCTCAGGGGCGAATACAAAACTCAAAAATCCAAGACAGTTCAGTTTTAACGTGTTCATATTTGAAAAAAATGCAAAAATACGCCTTGGAGATTTCAACCAATCCACTTTACTAGATTGGCGAAACTCTTAACTATTGTTATTTGGAACCTTTAACCTTTTTTGGTGACGTAGAGTACGCGTAGAGAGGTTGGGTTTAGTGTGTCGGTCGAGTCTCGGTGTCCTCTGTCCTCCCATACCAAAATAAACACGTCACAATACAGAAATAATGAGAGGCGTGTGTGTGTGTGCGGCAGAGAGATCACATCGTTCCGAGAGGTTTACAAAGGTCACGATATACAAACATTTGACCGGGACTTGGAAAATTACGATAAGGTGCATTCATCCTTCAAGGATGTGAGACTGCATTATTTACTCATCACGCTGTGTCAGCGCAATAAATAAAAGCGCTGAACGTAGAGAAAAAGTGGGAGTTTTTGAGGTTTTGGTGAACCTCAATTAATAAAAATAAGTTTTTGAGGTTTTGGTGAGCTCCAAATAATCAAAATGAGTTTTTGATGTTTTGGTGCTGTTTTCTACGCTGTGAAACATCGTCAGCGCAATAAATAAGGCGCAGAACATGGAGAGAAAATGAGTGTGTGTGTGTGTGGCACATCGTTCCCGAGAGGTAGGTTTACAAAGGTCATGATCTACAAACATTTGACCGGGACTTGGAAAATTACAATAAGGTGCATTCAACCTTCAAGGATGAGAAACTGCATTATTTACTCATCACGTTGTGTCAGCGCAATAAATAAAAACGCTGAACATGGAGAGAAAATAGGAGTTTTTGAGGTTTTGGTGAACCTCAATTAATAAAAATAAGTTTTTTGAGGTTTTGGCAAGTTCCAAATAATCAAAATGAGTTTTTGATGTTTTGGTATTGTTTTCTACGCTGTGAAACATCGTCAGCGCAATAAATAAGGCGCGGAACATGGAGAGAAAATAAGTGTGTGTGTGTGGCGAGCTCCTGCGAGCCCCACCGAGCCCCACTTCCGGTTTTCTGAACTCTCAAGCAAAGTTGCCAACTCCTTGCTGTTTTAGGTTAGGTTAGACCAAAAACCTTGGTGATTTTTTCGAATAAGCGGTTGGCAACACTGCGAGCTCCACCGAGCTCCACTTTCGGGCGTTGAATTCTCCATTTGGGTCTACTAGTTATCTTGGAAACGGTGAGACTTAGGAAAAATCTGTTTGCGGATTCGTCATGTACGCCTATATGTAAGTAAAATATGAATAGAACCTATTCTCGGAAAACCAAAATGGCGACCGGAAGTGGGGTTATCTTGGAAACAGCAAGACTTAGAAAAAATCTGTTTGCGGATTTGTCATGTACGCCTATATGTAAGTAAAATATGAATAGAACCTATTCTCGGAAATCCAAAATGGCGACCGGAAGTGGGGTTATCTTGGAAACAGCAAGACTTAGAAAAAATCTGTTTGCGGATTCGTCATGTACGCCTATATGTAAGTAAAATATGAATAGAACCTATTCTCGGAAATCCAAAATAGCGAGCGGAAGTGGGGTTATCTTGGAAGCGGTAAGACTTAGGAAAAATCTGTTTGCGGGTTCGTCATGTACGCCTATACGTGAGAAAAAATATGGATAGAACCTATGCTCGGAAATCCAAAATAGCAACCGGAATTGGGGTTATCTTGGAAACAGTAAAACTTAGGAAAAATCTGTTTGCGGATTCATCATGTACATCTATACGTAAGAAAAAGTATGAATAGAACCTATGCTTGTGTGTGCTCGTACCAAGTATGAGTGGGAAAAAAAAGAAAAATAGGAAATTTTACAAAAACATCGCTAAACGCTAAAACATCGACAAAAATTTGTCAAAATATGTCAAAAACTGATTTTCAATTGATAAAAAAGAGGCTACAAAAACACTCGTACCAAGTATGACTTTGAAACGGCCAATATGCACTACTCTCCCATCTGAAAATTTGAAAATTCCTAAAAAATCCGTGCAAAATCTTGATGACCCCAATCTCTTGTTTTGTACGTTTTTTCCACGTGTCTTGACATCCAATGTATTCCTGCAATGTTTGGTGAAGATCTGAGTATGTAGTTTTTGACCTTATATGGAACCTCCTATCTGAAAATTTGAAAATTCTTAAAAAATTCGACCAAAATCTTGATGTCCCCAATCCTATGTTTTGTATGTTTTTTCCACGTGTCTTGACATCCAATGTATCCATGCAAAGTTTGGTGAAGATCTGAGTATGTAGTTTTTGACCTTATATTGAACCTCCCATCTGAAAATTTGAAAATTCTTAAAAAATTCGTCCAAAATCTTGATGACCCCAATCTCTTGTTTTGTACGTTTTTTCCACGTGTCTTGACATCCAATGTATCCCTGCAAAGTTTGGTGAAGATCTGAGTATGTAGTTTTTGACCTTATATGGAACCTCCTTTCTGAAAATTTGAGAATTCTTAAAAAATTCGTCCAAAATCTTGATGTCTCCAATCTCTTGTTTTGTACGTTTTTTCCACGTGTCTTGACATCCAATGTATCCATGCAAAGTTTGGTGAAGATCTGAGTATGTCGTTTTTGACCTTATCTGGAACCTCCCATCTGAAAATTTGAAAATTCTTAAAAAATTCGTCGAAAATCTTGATGTCTCCAATCTTTTGTTTTGTACGTTTTTTCCACGTGTCTTGACATGCAAAGTATCCCTGCAACGTTTGGTGAAGATCTGAGTATGTAGTTTTTGACCTTATCTGGAACCTCCTATCTGAAAATTTGAAAATTCTTCAAAAATTCGTCGAAAATCTTGATGTCTCCAATCTCTTGTTTTGTACGTTTTTTCCACGTGTCTTGACATCCAATGTATTCCTGCAATGTTTGGTGGAGATCTGAGTATGTAGTTTTAGACCTTATCTGGAACCTCCTATCTGAAAATTTGAAAATTCTTCAAAAATTCGTCCAAAATCTTGATGTTTCCAATCTCTTGTTTTGTACGTTTTTTCCACGTGTCTCGACCTCCAATGGATCCCTGCAAAGTTTGGTGAAGATCTGAGTATGTCGTTTTTGACCTTAACTGGAACATCCTTTCTGAAAATTTGAAAATTCTTAAAAAATTCGTCGAAAATCTTGATGTCTCCAATCTCTTGTTTTGTACGTTTTTTCCACGTGTCTTGACATCCAATGTATCCCTGCAAAGTTTGGTGAAGATATGAGTATGTAGTTTTTGACCTTATATGGAACCTCCTATCTGAAAATTTGAAAATTCTTAAAAAATTCGTCCAAAATCTTGATGTCTCCAATCTCTTGTTTTGTACGTTTTTTCCACGTGTCTCGACCTCCAATGGATCCCTGCAAAGTTTGGTGAAGATCTGAGTATGTCGTTTTTGACCTTATCTGGAACCTCCCATCTGAAAATTTGAAAATTCTTAAAAAATTCGTCGAAAATCTTGATATCTCCGATCTCTTGTTTTGTACGTTTTTTCCACGTGTCTTGACATGCAAAGTATTCCTGCAAAGTTTGGTGAAGATCTGAGTATGTAGTTTTTGACCTCATCTGGAACCTCCCATCTGAAAATTTGAAAATTCCTAAAAAATCCGTCCAAAATCTTGATGACCCCAATCTCTTGTTTTGTACGTTTTTTCCACGTGTCTTGACATCCAATGTATCCCTGCAAAGTTTGGTGAAGATCTGAGTATGTAGTTTTTGATCTTATCTGCAACCTCCTATCTGAAAATTTGAAAATTCTTAAAAAATTCGTCCAAAATCTTGATGTCTCCAATCTCTTGTTTTGTACGTTTTTTCCACGTGTCTTGATATCCAATGTATCCCTGCAAAGTTTGGTGAAGATCTGAGTATGTCGTTTTTGACCTTATCTGGAACATCCTTTCTGAAAATTTGAAAATTGTTAAAAAATTCGTCCAAAATCTTGATGTCTCCTATCTCTTGTTTTGTACGTTTTTTCCACGTGTCTTGACATCCAATGTATCCCTGCAAAGTTTGGTGAAGATCTGAGTATGTAGTTTTTGACCTTATCTGGAACCTCCCATCTGAAAATTTGAAAATTCTTAAAAAATTCGACCAATATCTTGATGTCTCCAATCTCTTGTTTTGTACGTTTTTTCCACGTGTCTTGACACATAATGTATCCATGCAAAGTTTGGTGAAGATCTGAGTATGTAGTTTTTGACCTTATATGGAACCTCCTATCTGAAAATTTAAAAATTCTTAAAAAATTCGTCCAAAATCTTTATGTCTCCAATCTCTTGTTTTGTACGTTTTTTCCACGTGTCTTGACATCCAATGTATCCCTGCAAAGTTTGGTGAAGATCTGAGTATGTAGTTTTTGACCTTATCTGGAACCTCCCATCTGAAAATTTGAAAATTCCTAAAAAATCCGTCCAAAATCTTGATGACCCCAATCTCTTGTTTTGTACGTTTTTTCCACGTGTCTTGACATTCAATGTATCCCTGCAAAGTTTGGTGAAGATCTGAGTATGTAGTTTTTGACCTTATATGGAACCTCCTTTCTGAAAATTTGAAAATTCTTAAAAAATTCGTCCAAAATCTTGATGACCCCAATCTCTTGTTTTGTACGTTTTTTCCACGTGTCTTGACATCCAATGTATCCCTGCAAAGTTTGGTGAAGATCTGAGTTTGTAGTTTTTGACCTTATATGGAACCTCCTTTCTGAAAATTTGAGAATTCTTAAAAAATTCGTCCAAAATCTTGATGTCTCCAATCTCTTGTTTTGTACGTTTTTTCCACGTGTCTTGACATCCAATGTATCCATGCAAAGTTTGGTGAAGATCTGAGTATGTCGTTTTTGACCTTATCTGGAACCTCCCATCTGAAAATTTGAAAATTCTTAAAAAATTCGTCGAAAATCTTGATGTCTCCAATCTCTTGTTTTGTACGTTTTTTCCACGTGTCTTGACATGCAAAGTATCCCTGCAACGTTTGGTGAAGATCTGAGTATGTAGTTTTTGACCTTATCTGGAACCTCCTATCTGAAAATTTGAAAATTCTTCAAAAATTCGTCGAAAATCTTGATGTCTCCAATCTCTTGTTTTGTACGTTTTTTCCACGTGTCTTGACATCCAATGTATCCCTGCAATGTTTGGTTGAGATCTGAGTATGTAGTTTTTGACCTTATCTGGAACCTCCTATCTGAAAATTTGAAAATTCTTCAAAAATTCGTCCAAAATCTTGATGTCTCCAATCTCTTGTTTTGTACGTTTTTTCCACGTGTCTCGACCTCCAATGTATCCCTGCAAAGTTTGGTGAAGATCTGAGTATGTCGTTTTTGACCTTATCTGGAACATCCTTTCTGAAAATTTGAAAATTCTTAAAAAATTCGTCGAAAATCTTGATGTCTCCAATCTCTTGTTTTGTACGTTTTTTCCACGTGTCTTGACATCCAATGTATCCCTGCAAAGTTTGGTGAAGATCTGAGTATGTAGTTTTTGACCTTATATGGAACCTCCTATCTGAAAATTTGAAAATTCTTAAAAAATTCGTCCAAAATCTTGATGTCACCAATCCTATGTTTTGTATGTTTTTTCCACGTGTCTTGACACATAATGTATCCATGCAAAGTTTGGTGAAGATCTGAGTATGTAGTTTTTGACCTTATATGGAACCTCCTATCTGAAAATTTGAAAATTCTTAAAAAATTCGTCCAAAATCTTGATGTCTCCAATCTCTTGTTTTGTACGTTTTTTCCACGTGTCTTGACATCCAATGTATCCCTGCAAAGTTTGGTGAAGATCTGAGTATGTAGTTTTTGACCTTATCTGGAACCTCCCATCTGAAAATTTGAAAATTCCTAAAAAATCCGTGCAAAATCTTGATGACCCCAATCTCTTGTTTTGTACGTTTTTTCCACGTGTCTTGACATCCAATGTATTCCTGCAATGTTTGGTGAAGATCTGAGTATGTAGTTTTTGACCTTATATGGAACCTCCTATCTGAAAATTTGAAAATTCTTAAAAAATTCGACCAAAATCTTGATGTCCCCAATCCTATGTTTTGTATGTTTTTTCCACGTGTCTTGACATCCAATGTATCCATGCAAAGTTTGGTGAAGATCTGAGTATGTAGTTTTTGACCTTATATTGAACCTCCCATCTGAAAATTTGAAAATTCTTAAAAAATTCGTCCAAAATCTTGATGACCCCAATCTCTTGTTTTGTACGTTTTTTCCACGTGTCTTGACATCCAATGTATCCCTGCAAAGTTTGGTGAAGATCTGAGTATGTAGTTTTTGACCTTATATGGAACCTCCTTTCTGAAAATTTGAGAATTCTTAAAAAATTCGTCCAAAATCTTGATGTCTCCAATCTCTTGTTTTGTACGTTTTTTCCACGTGTCTTGACATCCAATGTATCCATTCAAAGTTTGGTGAAGATCTGAGTATGTCGTTTTTGACCTTATCTGGAACCTCCCATCTGAAAATTTGAAAATTCTTAAAAAATTCGTCGAAAATCTTGATGTCTCCAATCTTTTGTTTTGTACTTTTTTTCCACGTGTCTTGACATGCAAAGTATCCCTGCAACGTTTGGTGAAGATCTGAGTATGTAGTTTTTGACCTTATCTGGAACCTCCTATCTGAAAATTTGAAAAATCCTTAAAAAATTCGTCGAAAATCTTGATGTCTCCAATCTCTTGTTTTGTACGTTTTTTCCACGTGTCTTGACATCCAATGTATTCCTGCAATGTTTGGTGGAGATCTGAGTATGTAGTTTTAGACCTTATCTGGAACCTCCTATCTGAAAATTTGAAAATTCTTCAAAAATTCGTCCAAAATCTTGATGTCTCCAATCTCTTGTTTTGTACGTTTTTTCCACGTGTCTCGACCTCCAATGGATCCCTGCAAAGTTTGGTGAAGATCTAAGTATGTCGTTTTTGACCTTAACTGGAACATCCTTTCTGAAAATTTGAAAATTCTTAAAAAATTCGTCGAAAATCTTGATGTCTCCAATCTCTTGTTTTGTACGTTTTTTCCACGTGTCTTGACATCCAATGTATCCCTGCAAAGTTTGGTGAAGATATGAGTATGTAGTTTTTGACCTTATATGGAACCTCCTATCTGAAAATTTGAAAATTCTTAAAAAATTCGTCCAAAATCTTGATGTCTCCAATCTCTTGTTTTGTACGTTTTTTCCACGTGTCTCGACCTCCAATGGATCCCTGCAAAGTTTGGTGAAGATCTGAGTATGTCGTTTTTGACCTTATCTGGAACCTCCCATCTGAAAATTTGAAAATTCTTAAAAAATTCGTCGAAAATCTTGATATCTCCGATCTCTTGTTTTGTACGTTTTTTCCACGTGTCTTGACATGCAAAGTATTCCTGCAAAGTTTGGTGAAGATCTGAGTATGTAGTTTTTGACCTCATCTGGAACCTCCTATCTGAAAATTTGAAAATTCTTAAAAAATTCGTCCAAAATCTTGATGTCTCCAATCTCTTGTTTTGTACGTTTTTTCCACGTTTCTTGACATCCAATGTATCCTTGCAATGTTTGGTGAAGATCTGAGTATGTAGTTTTTGACCTTATCTGGAACCTCCCATCTGAAAATTTGAAAATTCCTAAAAAATCCGTCCAAAATCTTGATGACCCCAATCTCTTGTTTTGTACGTTTTTTCCACGTGTCTTGACATCCAATGTATCCCTGCAAAGTTTGGTGAAGATCTGAGTATGTAGTTTTTGATCTTATCTGGAACCTCCTATCTGAAAATTTGAAAATTCTTAAAAAAATCGTCCAAAATCTTGATGTCTCCAATCTCTTGTTTTGTACGTTTTTTCCACGTGTCTTGATATCCAATGTATCCCTGCAAAGTTTGGTGAAGATCTGAGTATGTCGTTTTTGACCTTATCTGGAACATCCTTTCTGAAAATTTGAAAATTGTTAAAAAATTCGTCCAAAATCTTGATGTCTCCTATCTCTTGTTTTGTACGTTTTTTCCACGTGTCTTGACATCCAATGTATCCCTGCAAAGTTTGGTGAAGATCTGAGTATGTAGTTTTTGACCTTATCTGGAACCTCCCATCTGAAAATTTGAAAATTCTTAAAAAATTCGACCAATATCTTGATGTCTCCAATCTCTTGTTTTGTACGTTTTTTCCACGTGTCTTGACACATAATGTATAAATGCAAAGTTTGGTGAAGATCTGAGTATGTAGTTTTTGACCTTATATGGAACCTCCTATCTGAAAATTTAAAAATTCTTAAAAAATTCGTCCAAAATCTTGATGTCTCCAATCTCTTGTTTTGTACGTTTTTTCCACGTGTCTTGACATCCAATGTATCCCTGCAAAGTTTGGTGAAGATCTGAGTATGTAGTTTTTGACCTTATCTGGAACCTCCCATCTGAAAATTTGAAAATTCCTAAAAAATCCGTCCAAAATCTTGATGACCCCAATCTCTTGTTTTGTACGTTTTTTCCACGTGTCTTGACATTCAATGTATCCCTGCAAAGTTTGGTGAAGAACTGAGTATGTAGTTTTTGACCTTATATGGAACCTCCTTTCTGAAAATTTGAAAATTCTTAAAAAATTCGTCCAAAATCTTGATGACCCCAATCTCTTGTTTTGTACGTTTTTTCCACGTGTCTTGACATCCAATGTATCCCTGCAAAGTTTGGTGAAGATCTGAGTTTGTAGTTTTTGACCTTATATGGAACCTCCTTTCTGAAAATTTGAGAATTCTTAAAAAATTCGTCCAAAATCTTGATGTCTCCAATCTCTTGTTTTGTACGTTTTTTCCACGTGTCTTGACATCCAATGTATCCATGCAAAGTTTGGTGAAGATCTGAGTATGTCGTTTTTGACCTTATCTGGAACCTCCCATCTGAAAATTTGAAAATTCTTAAAAAATTCGTCGAAAATCTTGATGTCTCCAATCTCTTGTTTTGTACGTTTTTTCCACGTGTCTTGACATGCAAAGTATCCCTGCAACGTTTGGTGAAGATCTGAGTATGTAGTTTTTGACCTTATCTGGAACCTCCCATCTGAAAATTTGAAAATTCTTCAAAAATTCGTCGAAAATCTTGATGTCTCCAATCTCTTGTTTTGTACGTTTTTTCCACGTGTCTTGACATCCAATGTATCCCTGCAATGTTTGGTTGAGATCTGAGTATGTAGTTTTTGACCTTATCTGGAACCTCCTATCTGAAAATTTGAAAATTCTTCAAAAATTCGTCCAAAATCTTGATGTCTCCAATCTCTTGTTTTGTACGTTTTTTCCACGTGTCTCGACCTCCAATGTATCCCTGCAAAGTTTGGTGAAGATCTGAGTATGTCGTTTTTGACCTTATCTGGAACATCCTTTCTGAAAATTTGAAAATTCTTAAAAAATTCGTCGAAAATCTTGATGTCTCCAATCTCTTGTTTTGTACGTTTTTTCCACGTGTCTTGACATCCAATGTATCCCTGCAAAGTTTGGTGAAGATCTGAGTATGTAGTTTTTGACCTTATATGGAACCTCCTATCTGAATATTTGAAAATTGTTAAAAAATTCGTCCAAAATCTTGATGTCACCAATCCTATGTTTTGTATGTTTTCCACGTGTCTTGACATCCAATGTATCCATGCAAAGTTTGGTGAAGATCTGAGTATGTCGTTTTTGACCTTATCTGGAACCTCCCATCTGAAAATTTGAAAATTCTTAAAAAATTCGTCGAAAATCTTGATGTCTCCGATCTCTTGTTTTGTACGTTTTTTCCACGTGTCTTGACATGCAAAGTATTCCTGCAAAGTTTGGTGAAGATCTGACTATGTTGTTTTTGACCTCATCTGGAACTTCCTATCTGAAAATTTGAAACTTCTTTAAAAATTCGTCCAAAATTTTGATGTCTCCAATCTCTTGTTTTGTACGTTTTTTTCCACGTGTCTTGATATCCAATGTATCCCTGCAATGTTTGGTGAAGATCTGAGTATGTAGTTTTTGACCTTATCTAGAACCTCCCATCTGAAAATTTGAAAATTCCTAAAAAATCCGTCCAAAATCTTGATGACCCCAATCTCTTGTTTTGTACGTTTTTTCCACGTGTCTTGACATCCAATGTATCCCTGCAAAGTTTGGTGAAGATCTGAGTATGTAGTTTTTGACCTTATCTGGAACCTCCTATCTGAAAATTTGAAAATTCTTAAAAAATTCGTCCAAAATCTTGATGTCTCCAATCTCTTGTTTTGTACGTTTTTTCCACGTGTCTTGATATCCAATGTATCCCTGCAAAGTTTGGTGAAGATCTGAGTATGTCGTTTTTGACCTTATCTGGAACATCCTTTCTGAAAATTTGAAAATTGTTAAAAAATTCGTCCAAAATCTTGATGTCTCCTATCTCTTGTTTTGTACGTTTTTTCCACGTGTCTTGACATCCAATGTATCCCTGCAAAGTTTGGTGAAGATCTGAGTATGTAGTTTTTGACCTTATCTGGAACCTCCCATCTGAAAATTTGAAAATTCTTAAAAAATTCGTCCAAAATCTTGATGTCTCCAATCTCTTCTTTTGTACGTTTTTTCCACGTGTCTTGACATGCAAAGTATTCCTGCAAAGTTTGGTGAAGATCTGAGTATGTAGTTTTTGACCTCATCTGGAACCTCCTATCTGAAAATTTGAAAATTCTTAAAAAATTCGTCCAAAATTTTGATGTCTCCAATCTCTTGTTTTGTACGTTTTTTCCACGTGTCTTGACATCCAATGTATCCCTGCAATGTTTGGTGAAGATCTGAGTATGTAGTTTTTGACCTTATCTGGAACCTCCCATCTGAAAATTTGAAAATTCCTAAAAAATCCGTCCAAAATCTTGATGACCCCAATCTCTTGTTTTGTACGTTTTTCCACGTGTCTTGACATCCAATGTATCCCTGCAAAGTTTGGTGAAGATCTGAGTATGTAGTTTTTGACCTTATATGGAACCTCCTTTCTGAAAATTTGAGAATTCTTAAAAAATTCGTCCAAAATCTTGATGTCTCCAATCTCTTGTTTTGTACGTTTTTTCCACGTGTCTTGACATCCAATGTATCCATGCAAAGTTTGGTGAAGATCTGAGTATGTCGTTTTTGACCTTATCTGGAACCTCCCATCTGAAAATTTGAAAATTCTTAAAAAATTCGTCGAAAATCTTGATGTCTCCAATCTCTTGTTTTGTACGTTTTTTCCACGTGTCTTGACATGCAAAGTATCCCTGCAACGTTTGGTGAAGATCTGAGTATGTAGTTTTTGACCTTATCTGGAACCTCCTATCTGAAAATTTGAAAATTCTTCAAAAATTCGTCGAAAATCTTGATGTCTCCAATCTCTTGTTTTGTATGTTTTTTCCACGTGTCTTGACATCCAATGTATCCCTGCAATGTTTGGTTGAGATCTGAGTATGTAGTTTTTGACCTTATCTGGAACCTCCTATCTGAAAATTTGAAAATTCTTCAAAAATTCGTCCAAAATCTTGATGTCTCCAATCTCTTGTTTTGTACGTTTTTTCCACGTGTCTCGACCTCCAATGTATCCCTGCAAAGTTTGGTGAAGATCTGAGTATGTCGTTTTTGACCTTATCTGGAACATCCTTTCTGAAAATTTGAAAATTCTTAAAAAATTCGTCGAAAATCTTGATGTCTCCAATCTCTTGTTTTGTACGTTTTTTCCACGTGTCTTGACATCCAATGTATCCCTGCAAAGTTTGGTGAAGATCTGAGTATGTAGTTTTTGACCTTATATGGAACCTCCTATCTGAAAATTTGAAAATTCTTAAAAAATTCGTCCAAAATCTTGATGTCACCAATCCTATGTTTTGTATGTTTTTTCCACGTGTCTTGACATCCAATGTATCCATGCAAAGTTTGGTGAAGATCTGAGTATGTCGTTTTTGACCTTATCTGGAACCTCCCATCTGAAAATTTGAAAATTCTTAAAAAATTCGTCGAAAATCTTGATGTCTCCAATCTCTTGTTTTGTACGTTTTTTCCACGTGTCTTGACATGCAAAGTATCCCTGCAACGTTTGGTGAAGATCTGAGTATGTAGTTTTTGACCTTATCTGGAACCTCCTATCTGAAAATTTGAAAATTCTTCAAAAATTTGTCGAAAATCTTGATGTCTCCAATCTCTTGTTTTGTACGTTTTTTCCACGTGTCTTGACATCCAATGTATCCCTGCAATGTTTGGTTGAGATCTGAGTATGTAGTTTTTGACCTTATCTGGAACCTCCTATCTGAAAATTTGAAAATTCTTCAAAAATTCGTCCAAAATCTTGATGTCTCCAATCTCTTGTTTTGTACGTTTTTTCCACGTGTCTCGACCTCCAATGTATCCCTGCAAAGTTTGGTGAAGATCTGAGTATGTCGTTTTTGACCTTATCTGGAACATCCTTTCTGAAAATTTGAAAATTCTTAAAAAATTCGTCGAAAATCTTGATGTCTCCAATCTCTTGTTTTGTACGTTTTTTCCACGTGTCTTGACATCCAATGTATCCCTGCAAAGTTTGGTGAAGATCTGAGTATGTAGTTTTTGACCTTATATGGAACCTCCTATCTGAAAATTTGAAAATTCTTAAAAAATTCGTCCAAAATCTTGATGTCACCAATCCTATGTTTTGTATGTTTTTTCCACGTGTCTTGACATTAAATGTATCCATGCAAAGTTTGGTGAAGATCTGAGTATGTCGTTTTTGACCTTATCTGGAACCTCCCATCTGAAAATTTGAAAATTCTTAAAAAATTCGTCGAAAATCTT
Source organism: Lepisma saccharinum (assembly GCF_977018435.1). Taxonomy (NCBI): domain Eukaryota; kingdom Metazoa; phylum Arthropoda; class Insecta; order Zygentoma; family Lepismatidae; genus Lepisma; species Lepisma saccharinum. The sequence goes on from NW_028143331.1 coordinate 128,822, forward strand.
GATGTCTCCGATCTCTTGTTTTGTACGTTTTTTCCACGTGTCTTGACATGCAAAGTATTCCTGCAAAGTTTGGTGAAGATCTGACTATGTAGTTTTTGACCTCATCTGGAACCTCCTATCTGAAAATTTGAAAATTCTTAAAAAATTCGTCCAAAATATTGATGTCTCCAATCTCTTGTTTTGTACGTTTTTTCCACGTGTCTTGACATCCAATGTATCCCTGCAATGTTTGGTGAAGATCTGAGTATGTAGTTTTTGACCTTATCTGGAACCTCCCATCTGAAAATTTGAAAATTCCTAAAAAATCCGTCCAAAATCTTGATGACCCCAATCTCTTGTTTTGTACGTTTTTTCCACGTGTCTTGACATCCAATGTATCCCTGCAAAGTTTGGTGAAGATCTGAGTATGTAGTTTTTGACCTTATCTGGAACCTCCTATCTGAAAATTTGAAAATTCTTAAAAAATTCGTCCAAAATCTTGATGTCTCCAATCTCTTGTTTTGTACGTTTTTTCCACGTGTCTTGATATCCAATGTATCCCTGCAAAGTTTGGTGAAGATCTGAGTATGTCGTTTTTGACCTTATCTGGAACATCCTTTCTGAAAATTTGAAAATTGTTAAAAAATTCGTCCAAAATCTTGATGTCTCCTATCTCTTGTTTTGTACGTTTTTTCCACGTGTCTTGACATCCAATGTATCCCTGCAAAGTTTGGTGAAGATCTGAGTATGTAGTTTTTGACCTTATCTGGAACCTCCCATCTGAAAATTTGAAAATTCTTAAAAAATTCGTCCAAAATCTTGATGTCTCCAATCTCTTCTTTTGTACGTTTTTTCCACGTGTCTTGACATGCAAAGTATTCCTGCAAAGTTTGGTGAAGATCTGAGTATGTAGTTTTTGACCTCATCTGGAACCTCCTATCTGAAAATTTGAAAATTCTTAAAAAATTCGTCCAAAATTTTGATGTCTCCAATCTCTTGTTTTGTACGTTTTTTCCACGTGTCTTGACATCCAATGTATCCCTGCAATGTTTGGTGAAGATCTGAGTATGTAGTTTTTGACCTTATCTGGAACCTCCCATCTGAAAATTTGAAAATTCCTAAAAAATCCGTCCAAAACCTTGATGACCCCAATCTCTTGTTTTGTACGTTTTTCCACGTGTCTTGACATCCAATGTATCCCTGCAAAGTTTGGTGAAGATCTGAGTATGTAGTTTTTGACCTTATCTGGAACCTCCTATCTGAAAATTTGAAAATTCTTAAAAAATTCGTCCAAAATCTTGATGTCTCCAATCTCTTGTTTTGTACGTTTTTTCCACGTGTCTTGATATCCAATGTATCCCTGCAAAGTT